>NW_015506920.1:73383-84716 GCF_001515645.1 Sinocyclocheilus grahami
CACACACACACACACACACACACACACACACACACACACACACCGGCCGTCACAGGGAGAATGTTAAACACTCTGTAAAGCATTTAGTGCTGTTTGCTTGGGCAAGCATCACTATTATTGTTGCTCATACTTATGGTCATGGGTTTGATTAAAAAAAAAAAGTATTTAATTTTACTTTTTACTTTTTTTTTTGGTTTACTTTTTCCAGATACAAAAGCAAAAAACACAAATCACCGTAATGATCATAGCAAACACCCACAATACATCATGGCCACAACCTTTGCACAGGCACACTCACACACACACACACACACACACACACACACACACCGGCCGTCAGGCCGTCACAGGGAGAATGTTAAACACTCTGTAAAGCATTTAGTGCTGTTTGCTTGGGCAAGCATCACTATTATTGTTGCTCATACTTATGGTCAGGGGTTTGATTAAAAAAAAAAAGTATTTAATTTTACTTTTTACTTTTTTTTTTGGTTTACTTTTTCCAGATACAAAAGCAAAAAACACAAATCACCGTAATGATCATAGCAAACACCCACAATACATCATGGCCACAACCTTTGCACAGGCACACTAGTAATATTATTTGGGGAAGTGTATCATGCTGTGAGGTTCTTTCAGTGTTGTATTATACAGCAAAAGTAAGTTTAGTTGAGCAATGAATGGATTTACACTCTTAAATGAATGCATGTTTGCTTTGAATCTATGCTGATGAAGACAGATTGTGTTTTTAGGGAAGGAAATAGAATGAGATGAAACTAAATGTGGCTTGTGTTGAACTCTCTCTCTCTCTCACACACACACACACACACATAGCACTTAGGCCTTGTCCATCAGAATTTGATCTGGTGACCCTTGATTTGGATCTGTTATGGCCTTTTAACAATGGACACACAGTGTTCCTCAATGACACACATTAGTTATTTTCACTGAGAGTGTGAAGAATGCTGTGTGTGAGAAAGAGAGCCTTCATTTGACATGTTTCTGTGAATGTCAGCATGTGCAGTGTGTGTGTGTGTGTCTTCAGTGTTTTCCTGAAAGCAGAAGTAACTCTTTTCAAATCAGCTCTTTTTCATTCTCCAAATGAATGCATGTTTAAATCCACAAACAGATTCTGAAACTCAAACACAACCCAACACAAGTTTGCAGTTTTTGGGGGATTTTTGGTTCTGTTTTTCTCAACCATGGTGTTTTGCTCCTCAACAGGTTTGAATAAAACCAGCTCTTTCTCCTGTGAAGCTCACAATCGTAAAGGTGTGGCGTCATCTGGCACAGGTGTTGTGACCGGTGAGTGAGAGTGTTCAAGGCCCTGTTTACAAGACATTGACTCACGTGGGTCTACAGCTCATGCTTGTTTTCATTGCACTATAGTCTTTGACGCTGTAATAAGCATAAACATATATATATATATATACACATACATAGTCAAGTCACCTTTATTTATATAGTGCTTTATACAATACAGATCGTGTCAAAGCAGCTTTACAGTGTCAAACAGGAAAAGCGTGTGCTGATAATGCAAGAAGACAATAGATAACAGTCAGTTAATTATTTAGGATTCGACCACTCAAGTTCTGCTCGTATAGAGCTGTCACTGTAATAACGGCTCACTGTCCCTCCACCGTCTCGAATCAAACAGATCAGGTTCCTTGTGGATTGTGCAATCTCATATGAGATTTAAAAAATCAGATCTTTTGCTGAAGTCTGAATGTAGCCAAAGTGTGGAAACACAAATAGATTAGAGCTGTTTTTATCAATCAATGTTTTATGTAAAAACAGTACTTTTTATCTTTTTGTCTAGTTCTTCCTTCCCAGCCCCATGACATTACAGCTGAAGAAATCACTAATTCAAGTATTCGTCTGTCTTGGCACTTGGGCTTTGGAGGAATTTATCCCATCAGCCACTGCATTGTTCAGGTACCTGAAAAAAAAAATCTTTCAATAGATCAATATCAGAATGAGTGATTGTTTCAATATATGTGTGTTTGTTTGTATCATTTGACTTTGACAAGCTTGTGACGTGTCTGTTTTGTGAGTCAGAACCCTTTTCCTACACACACATGCTGCTTAATCATGATGTGGAGTATCACAATTCACACACTGAGAGAGGCCCGTTCCACTCACTGCTGAGGCCCAGTTCCCCATGTTCTGGGGCCCTGTTAGGACGAGTGTGTGTGTGTGTCACAATCCCCTTCGCCTGAGCACCACCCCAAAGTGCCTGGTTCTAATAAAAACAGGCCTCTTGTGTCTGATCCTGCAGCCCTCCTCTGTTCCTCAGCTCCACACAACCCAACGGTCCAAACTGAGACTAAACACAATCCTGAAGGAACTGACAGATAATAAAAGAGGAAGAGAGAGAACAAAGCAAGAACCAGAAAATGTTAACAGAACTCATCTGACATATGAAAAATATTTGCTAATCTATTAAAGTTTAATCAAGGGTTTGGCAGCCATTGAAATCTTCATGTGTGTATGTATGTATATCCAGGTTATATTTATCCCCCTGAATACTCTTATGTGGTTATGAAGCGTGTGCCAAAGATCAGCTCAGGAAGACTGCACAATGCTTGTGTGTTTATGTATTAAGGAATATTCTGGGTTCAGTATAACTTACGTGAGAAGTGTGACTTTTTTCTCATGTCACACATGTAAACCTGGTATCTTACCAACAAGAAATGTGACATAAATATTTGTTTACACATAAACTTGTAAGTCCTATTTTATCCTGAATGTCCCTGCATTTACTCTAGCACAGGATCCTGGGGAAAGGGGAAGTGATAGAAGTCGCTTCTTCTTTGTCCTGAACAGAAAGTGAATGTCACTCAAGTTATCAGTGGTCTTTTCCTGTGTGTCCAAACACCAAACATGACTTCTTCTTGCCTCATTTCTTAAAATAATTTTCCATAGAAACAAGATGTCCATTCAATATACTAATTGTTTGATGAGTGAGATTTGTTGAAGTGTGAATTGAAGAAGACTTTCACTATTTTAAAATTTTGCAAATAATGAAAGGGTTTGATCGTTTAAAAATCTGTTCCGCGAGGCCCATAGGAGATCTTCATCCCTGTTATAGATGTCACTAGGAAATGCTCAGAAACCACTAAAACCCATTTAATGATTTTGTTCAAATACAATATCTTTCAGGTCAAAGCGTCTGGTGAAGACTCTGATCAGGTCATCTCCAGTCAGACGGTCAGCGCATCTGACACCAGCCGTCTGATCTCAGATCTGGAGGCCTTCAGCCAGTATGATCTCAGAATGGCCTGCCGGAGCAGTCAGGGCGTCTCGAGCTGGACGGCCTGGATGAGCGTCAGCACCAGTGAAGGAGGTAAGCACATGCCCACACCGATTCTCATTCTCACAGAGACCGTAGGAACATGCTGGACTTATGTTGGCCTGGTAACAGTGTAACAGTCCTCACTGAAGTGTGTTTACAGTAGATAGATGTGTGAGGTCTGTCTCTGCTAAACACTGAACGACATGGAAACTGTCAGCACAGAACGACCAGGGAAGCAGAAACACAGATCTGTGTATGGTGATGCATGTTAGGGATGGGAACTGACAGCAAGGAGCAATTAGGAAAACACTTAAATGACCAAAATGCCCTTTCCTAATGCACACTTCAGCCTGAAGAGCTGCTGGTTATTGTGAGGCATTCAGGCCGGTCTGTAGGTTTGGGTGTGTGTCTGCTGCTCTGTGCTGTGAGTGTGTGTCTTCTGTAAAGGTTCTGGTCTGGCTGTGTTCACATCAGCGCTGCGTGTCTGTCAGGCAGGACAGGACTGGAGCCAGATTGCAGCTGAAGGAGTGTTTGTAGGAGAGAGTGAGGTGGGTGTTGGGTACTTTCCATAAACTGGCATTATGAAATGTCTCTTAGAAACAAACGGCCGTGAGTGGAGCTTTAACACACAGACAGTAAGAAATGCAGACACGGCATGGGACCGCGAGCACAAGAAGAATCTGAAGCTCCATGCAAATAAAAAATGTTATTCCTTTAAAGGTTATTTCTTAGTGGTTGCTTCTTCACAGCTTCACTCTTCATTTATTCGTTTAATCTAGACTCTTTCACGTGAAGGGGAAGCATTCCAATTTTTAGTGTTACAATACATCCCAGCTTAAAACACAGATCCAACAGTAATTAGCCAATCCTACGTTGATTCGTTTGTAAAGTGTAAACAGTTTGGCTTTGTAGCACTATCACAACATTGATCTGCACGTCTGATCATCCTGACCAGCCCGACACGGTAACATTCGCTCACTGGAGGGACTTTTACCTGACTAATGACACACAGGGATTCTTTCAAAGCAGTCATTTTCCATGTTAAATATTTAAGATCTGTCTGAACTGGAACTGGACTGAATTAACACTGAACTGACAAAAGCGGAATAACTATATTGCTGCCTATAGCTGATCGATTAACTTCACACTGACATTGATCTGAACTGACTTGAGCTGAATAATGACTCTCTTGTCTTTTAGAGCTGCTTTACAGCAGAATCTGAACTGTCTCCATAGTTGAGTTTCCATCAATGATTCTGCTATGTTCCTGTTTATCTCTGTGAAGCTGATTTGACACAATCTGTATTGTATAAATCTGTATTTGACTTGCTTAATAATAAACATCCTTTCTGATGTATTGCACACATTCGTTTGCTGTTGCACTGAAACGTTCCAACTCCACTCCAGGTTTTTCATTTCTCGCTCATCCAAGGCAACATACGAGGAGTGAGACAAAAATTGTGCATATTGGTGCACTTATTGAAATGATAGAGGTGAAATGGGTTTGGAATCTCATGATGTCTTTAAAAAGGTTTCGTTTGTGATTCTCTTTCCCTGTGTGTTCTGCTTAACTGGATTTCGTTTTTTCCTTTTTTCAATCTCCAATTAATAATTTTTGTGTGGGACGGCGAGACACAAGAAAGATGTGAGTGAAGGAGAAATTTCAGATTTTCCAGGAGAGGGTTTTGTTGGACAGTGACAGTGTTTGGCTGTACTGGGCTGTGTGTGTGTGTGTGTGTGTGTGTGTGTTGGAAGTTTGGGTCATGTGCACAAGAATGTGATTAAAGGTCTGCAGTTGAGTGGATTGCAAAAAAAAGAAAGCAAAAAAACGTGCAAAATTTTGTTCAGTTTCAGCCACTATAGGGAGTATGCAAATATGGAAACAAAGCTGTTTTGTCTATCCTTCAGTGTTGAATGTTATAAATACAAGGACTTGTGAATGCATGTTAGCCATGTGTACCTGTCATCTTGCAAACTGGCTTCCCAAGGTATTTGGATTCCACTTTTGTTGCTTGTCTTGTGGATCCAAATAAAATAATGAAATGTGTGTGTGTGTGTGTGTGTGTGTGTGTGTGTGTCGGTGTGGTGCTGTTCTTGGTTTGTGTGTTATTAGCGTGTTTATTATGTTAGTCCAGGCTGATGGATTTAGAGCTTTTCTTTTGCACCTCTTCACTCTCAAATGCCATTATGTTTTGCTGTCCGTCTTTTCCCTTTTCTCAGTCTCTCCACAAGAACAGTCACAAATGAGATGTGTCCCAAATAGAGCTGGATTATAGTATGTGACAGTATTTACCATGCAGCATTAGAAATGTATCATACTGTTTACACTGCAGTATATATATATATATATATATATATATATATATATATATTTGCACAGCATGGGACTGCATTTAGTTAATGCAAGGAGTAATCAAAAATATAGAAATAACAAAATCTTCAAACAGGAGTCCAAATATGAACAAATTCTTCAAGTCTAAATAGTCTGAGCCATTACATTTATGAATTCATCTATTTATATTATTCCCATTTTTTTTACACACACACACACACACACACACATATTTGATAAGTAACTGTGAGCGACACCATGTAGCTTGAGCTATAAAAAGTGCAAACTCTGAGCAATCAAATTTTCATCTCTCTCTTTGTCGTCGCACTAATCCTACAAATTCTCTTCAAGAAAGAATTTCCTGCTTTCCTAAACATGCTGCATTGGTTTCTGTCCTCCCCCGTTTCCTGTAGCAGCTCTGTCTCGTCTGCCCTGACCCTACATGACCTATGATTTATTCTGCCAAAAAAAGAAAGGATGAAATACAGACATGCACACACTGTGGGAAAAGTGAATGAGGCAGAGAGAATGCTGTGATGGATAGAACAGGAAAAAGAGGAGGGGGGTTTGTGAAAGAAAAAAAAACATACTCTTTGCTAGTTTCCCAGAGTCCCACATTGCCCAAGGGACGAGAGAGCCAGAGAGAGAGAAAGAGAGAAACAAAGCTGATCGCTGATATCCCAATGAAATTGGTTTGGCGCTTTCTGTTTGAGCAGATTAACGCAAACCTGACCTTACATAATCATAATCACAGTTTTAAAGTGTTTTCCAAGCTACAATCAACTCAGAGATTAAAGTAGTTCAACTGTAGTCAGGCTGTGTTTGTGAAAACAGAACTATATCTTTTTAAATATATAACTTAGATTATACTATTTGTAATTTAATCAGTATTTTTCAATAATGATGGTGTTTGCATGAATTAAACATCTCAATTGAGGACTAGCATTAAACACATATATTTACACTGAATAAAACTAATAAAATGAAACAGAGAGGAAGGCAGTTATAAACAGCAGTGTTTACCTGGATATGTTTACTTGGAGAAAAAAAAAAAAAGTAAGCACCGCTTACTGGAAAAAGTAACATGTAGCTGAAAAATTTACACTATTTTTAAAAACCTTATATATTAAGTTCCGTTAGTTTCCGGGAAAAAAAAATCACTCCTGAAATTGCGATGTTTGATGGTGCACCACTGACAGAGACGTCATGTTTTGTTTAAGTTTGGAAGACTGTTTCAAGCATGCTCTCGCAGTGTTGCCATGTCCACTTATTATAAGCAGCTTTGGGATGGGTGTTTGTTGTTTGTTGCTTGGCACATAAAGCCATCCAGTTTATGGAGTTGTTAAAGGGGGCAACAATATCTCTGGATTTCCAAAATACAGCATTTGTACTTAGATTTATTCAGCACGTGTGAAACGCTTGATTCATTTAATAGCTAAACTGACTGAGGTTTACTGGTGCATCTCGACATGTCCAGGTCACATCTCCAGATTCATGATAGTAAAGCACATTGTCCACATAATCCTAATTTACATTTCACTAATGAATATGGATGTTTTACATTTGCAGGTTTTTTTTTTTGTAGATCCCCACCAATTTTGTATGTCTCCCTTAATGGACACACCAGATGATTTACACCCAATAAATTCAGAACCCTGTATATATTCATATGGGATTTTTGACAAGGTCCTTCCTGTTTCACTAACATACAGTTTCAATTTTTTATTTTTCCTGGTTTCTAGCGCTCTGCTCATGCAGGTTGCTCTGTGTGCATGATCGGACAGGAAATTTAGAAGATTTCCACTAAGGAAAGTTATTGAGAGAGAGGGCTAGGCCATAGAGACGGGAGAGGAAGGCAGAGACTTTTGACAAAATGCTATTTTCACAACCGTGAGCCAGAAACACATGTGGAAACAATCAGACGTGAAACTCTTCCTGATAACATCATCAGAGTGCCTCGCCATGTTCTTCAACGTCCGCGTATTCACAGGGTGGAATAACAAAGAATACACTTTCATACCTGCAATAGGGAAAATATACTAAGAAATAGTTTGATTCTGCAGTTGAAGAGAATTCTGTTCTGGGAAGTTAGCAAACACACACACACACACACACACACACACACACACACAGACAGCTATTTCCAGACCATTACTGCAGCCGTTCCCAGTGTGTGTGTTTTTTCTGCTGCTCTGCATTAGAAACAGAGACAGCGGAGGTGAAATTAGTTGAAGGGTGAGAAAGTAAAAGAGGCTCTTTACTGCACATTTTGCAAAATATGTCAAAAGTATAAATATGTTCAGACTGTAATACAATCTTGCTACTCACTGAATGCTGCAGAGAACACTCATACTAGTAATAAAAACAGTGAATCAGTGCAACATAAGACATAGTAACAGCTGTGTTTCACATTGTTGTCTTATTGTATATAGTTATCATCTTGGAAATAATCCAATTTTTTTTGTAGTGTTAATTCAATTTTGTGTAAAAAATAAAATAAATATCAGGCCATTAAATATGCTGTTAGGCGTAGCAGTGATGGTGTAGAAGATAATCACCCTCTTTAAAATAATCACATTTTGTTGCTTTGCAGCTTGAAATGAAGACGTCACACAGTTTTTGTTTTATCCAGCTGTATTTATAACATCCAAGTGAACGATAAAACACCAACATGTCAGAAAATAAATAAAAAAACAGAATCACTGAGTTGGAAAAAGAATCATCTCCTCCTAAAAATGACTTGTAAACTCAATCAGGTGTAGCTGATCACCTTCTCAATGACACACAAAGCCATCTGACCTTCACCTGTGATCAGCTGGGCTCATTCTGATTAGCTCAGCATGAAAAGAGCTTTCCTGGAGCATTTCAGTCCTTGCTAGAGCAACTGAAGTAACAAACAACTCTGGGTGGCAAGACACCATCAAAAGACCTCCGGGATAAAGTTGTGGACAGGCACAAGTCAGGAGATGGAGACAAAAACATTTCAAAGGTTTTATCAATTCCTAGAAGCACAGTGAAGTCTATTATTAAGAAGCGGGAGGTATTTGGTAAAACACAGAGCCTCCCTGGATCAGGACGTCTCTCCAAACTGATGAAAGAGCCGGAGGAAACTGGTCAGAGAGGTGACCGAGAGCTACAGCAACTCTGAAGCAGCTGCAGGAGTTAATGACAAAGAGCGCTCATTGTGTGCATGTGACAACAATATCACAAATCCTCCACAAATGTGGCTTGTATGAGAGGGTTGAAGAAAAAAGCTCCTCAAGAAAGGCCACATGCAGTCAGACTGAGCTTTGCCAAAACACCTTGAAGATTCTGAGGCAGATGAGACTAATACTGAGTTATTTTGCCTCAACACCAAACGATATGTCTGGTGGAAACCCAATACAGCTCAGCATCCAGATAACAGCGTTCCTGCAGTAAAGCATGGAGCTGGTGATATCTGTGTAACGAGGTTCTTTAGTAGGGCAGGAAGAAGTCGGAGTCAGCGTGACTGAGGCTCGAGTAGTTTATTGAGCGTCCTTAGCAACAACGAATACAGGCAGGCGCTCTGGCACTGCCAAACAAAACAAAACTTATACAGCACTTCTGCGTATCTCGGTGCCCTTCGCCACAGTCTCTCCCCACTGAGACCTCAGTCTGTCTCTCTCCCTCTCTCAGTTCCAACTGGGCTTTTTACGGTCTCTCCAGGCCAATCACTGAAATGAGAAGCAGGTGAATGTCATCATGCACTTGACCTACTTACTCACCGCTCGTCTCCGACCGCTCTCTCCCGCTGCAGACTCCGCTAAGCCACGCCCCCCTCGCCACAATCTGTTATGGGCTGTTTCTCTGCAGCAGGACTGGAGCACTCGTCAGGATAGAAGGAAACATGGACAAGCAAAATACTGTCAAATTCTTGAGGAAAATCTGCCAGAAAGCTGTCAATGGGAAGAAGGTTTACCTCCCAACATGAGAATGACCCAAAGCACACAGCAGAACTGAACACACAGTGGCTGAAGGAGAAAAAGCTGAATGTCCTTGCATGGCCTCGTCAGAGTCCAGACTGAAACCCCACTGAACATCTGTGCAACCTGAAGACTGCAGTCCACAAACACTCACCATCAGATTGAACTAAACTTGTGCAGTTCTGCAAAGAAGAGCGGGAAAATATTGCAAAGTTAGCAGAGACAAATCCCAACAGATTAAAGGCTGTAATTAAAGCAAAATGTAGTTCAACAAAATACTGACACAAGTGGGGGTGATCCTTTTTCCAACCATTGATTCTGTTTTTGTTTTTTTTAACTTGGTTTTTATATCTTTCACTTGGATGTTATAAGTAAATACAGCTGGATAAAACAAAAACTGTGTCTGTCTTCATTTCAGGCTGCAAAGCAACAAAATGTGATTATTTTAAAGGGGGTGATTCTTTTCTACAGTATACCGTAGAAAATCATCATATACAGTGATGACTTTCAAAATTATGGTCAGAAATGACTAAATACAGTGGAAAGAAGTTTCTTTTTTTATGTGTGTAAAGAAAAAACAACATTTTGTCTGTTATATTATGTACAGTCGTGGTCAGAATTATTGGCACCCTTGGTAAATATGATCAAAGAAGGCTGTGAAAATAAATCTGCATTGTTAATAAAAAATCACATATCTAACCTTTCATTGAACTAAAAAAATTGAAAATGGGGGAAAATCTCATTATGAAATGAATTTTTTTCTCAAATACACGTTGGACACAATTGTTGACACCCCTAGAAATTCTTATGAGTAAAATATCTGTGAAGTATATTCCCATTCATATTTACAATTTTGAGCATACCAGGGTGATTATGAACATGAAATTATCCAGCCATGGCTTCCTGTTTCACAGGAATATAAATAGGACAAACCTTAAAAACAACACAAAAATGGGTCACTGAGCACAAAACCAAGCTTCTGCTCTGGCCATTCCAGTCCTCTGAGCTGAACCCTATAGAAGATGAGTGTGGTGAACTGAAGAGGAGAAGCTGTGAATCTGAAGGGTCTGGAGAGATTCTGGATGAAGGAATGGTCTCTGATCTCTTGTCAGGTGCTCTCTAACCTCATCAGGCATTATAGGAGAAAACGTCTCAGGTTACTTATGTAACCATGGTTCCCTGAGTAGGGAACGAGACACTGCGTCCTCTAGGGGTCGCTATGGGGAACGTCTCGTCGTGACCCATGTCTGAAGCATACACACTGCAAGTCGAGCACCCGGTTTCTGAACCCAGCAGAGGGGGTGCCCATCAAGAACCTACCCTAGAAAGGGACAGAAACATACAGGTCCCGGGAAACACTGCAAAGAAACTAACAGAAGGGTTATACACACAACCACCAGTCTCATTAGATACACATATATATTTATATATACATATATTAGACATGGATCGTACTCACCCACCATGGTTCCTGCATCGGAGCTCTGTCCGGAGAAGCCTCTAGACCGGACCATCATTAAGATGGTCACTATGAAGCCATAGAACCAACCAAACCTAATAGGTCCAGTATAGGAGACTATAATGCAGGAAATTTCCCACCTAACCTCGGTCAGGTGGAGAGATAGTGGTTACAGGGGAATTAGGAAGATGAAGATAAGGGCAGGTGTAAGACCCCCGAAGGAAATGAGTAGATACTGAGGTATCACTCTGATCCGGACAAAAGCGCTGACGCCCTGTCTGGATCACATCCCTTAGGTCTTTTACT
>NW_015506920.1:85039-110652 GCF_001515645.1 Sinocyclocheilus grahami
AAACCCCCCTTCAAACTCATCGGCCAGATCCACCTGTGATCCCCACGAGCTCATTCCCTTCCGTGCCTCAGCAGCGGCGGGTCCTGAATCGCGGAAAGCAGATGGCTGCCCCTCTTTCCTCGAAAAGAGAGACAAATGAGAGCAGAGCTTTTTCCCTTGGAAAAAACGCTTGCAGTGCATGCTGATTGCCCCCTCGGAGGCATCGCGTGCGTGCTCTTTGCCCAAACAAACAACGCATAGATCGTGTGTGTCATTAGATGTTAAACAACGTCAACACGGATGCACACATCCTTAAATGCTTTGCTAGTGCTCGCCATAATGAGATGAATAGATCGCTCTTACCACAGAAATGCACGCTTCAAACAAAACAGTCAATGAAGACGAAGAAGAGAATGTGTGCTCCCGGCACCTATTTTATAGTTGCACCGGTAGTGACGTCATGCCTGTCGCCGGCCAACGAGTTGGTGTTTTTTCAATGTATGCTTCAGACACGGCTCACGACGAGGCATTCCCCATAGCGACCCCTAGAGGACGCAGTTCGAAGTTCCCATGAAAGGGAACTCAGAGCTGTTATCATGCCAAATGGAGGTTTCAAAAAGCATTGAATAAAATGGTGCCGTTAATTGTGTCCAATGTGTTTTAGAGAAAAACATTTGTCATAATGATATTTCCCCCCATTTTAAATTCTTATTCTCAAATGAAAGGTTAGATTTATGTGATTTTTTTAAAATAAAAGATCAAAATTATTAACAATGCAGATTTATTTTCACAGTCTTCTTTGATCATATTTACCAAGGGTGCCAACAATTCTGACCACGACTGTATGCATGGGGCATTTATTAGTAAGTGTCTCCCTTTGTCATAGCTTAAGCTCTGTCTCTTCTGTTTGTTCTCAGTGTTGGGATACTTGAACTTACACACATGAAATTATAATTCTCATGGATTCTGAAAACTGTCAAAGCATCTTTGTGTCTGTTCTTAATGTGGTTTCCCAAACCCGCCTGTTATATTTCACACTATTCTACACCTGTTAAAATGCTACAGCCAGAATCCAGGATTTACTTGGTGACGGAGGGTAAATTGAGGAAATTTACTGGCCAGAACGTGTACACAGGTTTTCGCATTGTCTCTTTAAAATAGACAGCTCTTTGTGTTTTTCGTATTTTACATGACATTTCCACAAGAAGTGCTATAAACTAAATCATTTTTCTTATATTGAGTTGCTTGTAGCATGTTTCACAGCAGTTTCAAAGTCTGTCCAGTGTCTGTCACTACACAGTGTTCAATTTTCTCAGAAACAGTTAAATGTGATTTTTATTTCATTAGTCATTTTACATCACATGTGCAATGCTGTACCAGTTTACTACATCAGAAAATCCATACACAGTGCAGATGTGATTTGAAAAATCAAAAAGTGTTTATTAATCAATAATCTACACCTGTAATCATAATTTGTGTGAAAACAATGGCGTTGGTGGCGTTGTACTGCCTCTAGTGTTCATTTCGCCTGGAAACTGCAGTGAAATTTGCAGTTTTGAGAAATGTAGGTATAGTAGCATATTTCTATTGAGCCTGGGTTATTTCACAATTTGAACGAGAATGTTAATTTGTGCTATTTTATTTGTGTTTTAGTTCCCAATACAGCCCCAGACAATGTGACGGTTGTGGTGAATGGAACAGAAGTGCTCCTGAGATGGTCAGAACCTCCTGGAAAGATGAATGGACGGCTGCAGGGATACATGATGGAGTACAGCGCACCTAACATGGAACAGGTGACCACACACACACACACACTGACAACAATATTTGTGTTTGCTTTTGGATTTCCATTCCTCCATCTCTGAAAAACATTACCATGTTTATATTTTTTATCATTTGTTTTCTCTATACTAAATAGCTGTATCAATCTGTCAGATTTCAGGAAGTAGTGTTTGATGTTGACTGGATTGCTTTGTTGTTTATGATGGATTGGTCTGCAGGTTGTGGTGGACACAGGTTTGGACACAGAGCTGTTTGTCAATCTCTCAGCCCCCCTGTCGAATGTTTCCTTTAGAGTGTGTGCATACACCGGAGCGGGACAGGGGCCCTGGACGCCCCTCCAAACCATCACACTCATTCATGCAGGTATGAAAGCAGGCAGACAGTAATCACATCTAAAATTCTCACAGGTCAAACAGTTCCACTGAATGTTCACGGTCTCTTTCCTTGCAATGTTTTGCAGAAACGGGGCAATCCAGAGGTGAGTGACACACACACATTTGTTTTTGGGAATAGTGGTTACATTCCATAAGCGTAATGGTTTTTATACTGTACAAGCTGTACAATTGCCCTACACCAACCCTACACCTAAACCTACCCCTTAAAGGAAACTGTGTGCATTTTTTCTTTCTGAAAAAAACTCACTCTGTATGATTTATAAGCGTTTTGAAATATGGGGACATGGGGCAATGTCCTCATAAATCACCTTCTCCTTGTAATACCTATGTCATACCCATGTCATTATACAATTTGTGTCTTCATATGTCACAAAAACGTGCACACACACACACACACACACACACCCACCATTATGGGAACTTCTTACTGACTTGTACATGTTTTTACATTGATCTAATTATATTTGTTCTACCTTGACCCTAACCCTCACAGAAACCTCTGTACTTGTGTGTTTTAATGAAGTTGTTATTTGATGTTGGGAACACTTCGTCCCACAAAAATAGGACCCACACAAAATATAGAAGTGGACTTTTCCTTTTACTTCCCTTATTTAGAGCCCTTCTTAAAATGCTGCTGTTGTTGTTGTTTTTCTTTCTGTCTGCTGTTGCTGTCTCAGAAAAGAGGAAATAAAAAGAGATATGAGGGCAAGAAATGAACAGAAAGAAATGCGAGGAAATTAGTTGCAGGCAAAACCTGAGAGGAGTTTTGTTGAGTGGGAGGCATGTGGAAAGACTTTCGGACGTTCTCTAGAAGCAACGCCCTGCTGTAAATATGGACACATATGCACTGAGGTCATTTTAATGAGCTAATTCAACCAGTGACGAGCTGAACAAAACATACATTCAGTCTCTAGTCTCTGAACAGATGACCATGATAAAATATAAAGACACATCAGATATTGGCCTGGTGGGGAGTGAGAGGTATGGTATGGCTTATTTACGCAACCCAAGTTTGAATCTAGCCTGGGGTGACTTAACTAGACGTAAACTACAGCTCACAGCTGCTTCTGTAATTGAAATAATACTGGCTGTGACTAGTTTGCAGTACAAAGTCTCAGGTGGCGACAGATGCCCGTTGGTAATGCTCTTCTAGTGTAAGGCAGATTTCAGACCTGTTTGAAATCTGTCCAGCCAGTTGCCAGTGCCAAGTCAGATTTGATGAAGTCAATGCTTTTTACTCAGCTTTACCGAAAATCATCACTCACAGCCCTCAATAAACAACTGTTCAAGAAAAAGCTCCATATCCTAAGTAGGCAGCTCATTAGGTTTCCACACTCCAGTGCTTGCATTCCTCTTTAGAATCTAATTTACATTGACAGTCTGGACATTTTAAATCTGAGTTTCTTTCTCTGCGTCTGTGTGAAGGTATCTTGAGTGCTCCGGCATTCTCCTGGCACTGGTGGTATGTGGTCATGGCCATCGCCACTGCCGTCGCTCTCACTCTGCTCTTGGCCGTGTACGTGACCAGGCTGAGGCGGAAGGAGACACGCTTTGGGTGGGTAGTAATGAGGCTTTCTGCTGTTTTTGCTGTATTCTGACACTGTGGGTGTGAGCAGAGATGCTACTGCTACTATTAAACCTAACTGGAAAATGAAAAGGCATACATGAACTACAGACATTAAATTGTCTGTAGTTGTAAGTGTGAATGTGTATGTCTGTTAGCAGGATGTTGGGATAGTCTCCAGCATCTCCTCATAACCCTACATGAGACAAGAGCTAAGGGACAGGAACTAGAAGGCACAAAACTCTCATCCTGATCCCATGGGGTCAATCTTCATTCCTTTTAGTAAAATAAAGTACTGAGAAGATGTGGGAGCTGTTTTAAGTGTACATATTTTGGTTTAGCAATGGTTACAACAGGTATAGTTTAGATATAACATTACCAAAAATATAATAACTGAATAAAGTAATGAAAAATACTAAGAGGTACTATTCCATGTGAAGAATATGTGGGCTTAAAGAGTTGCATTTGTGTGTGTTGTTGAAAAGTGAGGCGTTTGAACCCATGATGGAGAGCGGTGAACTCGTCGTTCGATACCGAGCTCGTCGAACGTACAGCCGACGCACAACAGAAGCCACACGTGAGTTTGCTTTCTCTCCAGTAATACTTTGCCTGACTGCTCGGAGCCTACAGAATCTTTACTTGCTCACACATGTAGCTGTAACTAGATCAGGAACACCTGCTCGAGAACTGATCCGTGGGAATCCCTTCTCCACGTCTTATGTAGGCGTTCTAATTTTCCTTTTCACCAAAATTTGAAAAGTTTGAAAATATGCCTTTCATTTTATTGTTAGAATGCTCAAAATTCAACAATTATCGATGATGTCATGTTATGATTAGCATACTAGATTTAGCATTTGGCAGATGCTTTTATCCAAAGTGACTTACATTGCATTCAAGTTACACATTTACATTTTATCAGTTCTTTCCCTGGCAGTCAGACCCATGACTTTGGCATTGATGTTCTGTCTGAGCGACAGGAAAGTGTCACACTAAAGTGTGATTGGTATTTTAAGACCACATATTTTGGTCTTTAAGGGTTAGTTCACCCAAAAATGAAAATTAACCCACTCATCCTAGGTGTATATGACTTTCTTCTTTCAGACGAATCCAGTCGGAGTTATATTAAAAATTGTCTTTGATCTTTCAAGCTGTTTCATGGCACTCAGCGGGTATTGCATGCATCAGTCCAAAAGAAGTTAAATAAAAAGCGCCCATCCATAAAAAAAACTGTCTCACATGGCTCCGGGGGGTGAACAAAGGCCTTCTGTAGTGAATCGATGCGTTTTTGTAAGAAAAATATCCATATTCAAAACGTAATAATCACTTTAATGTAGCTTGCGCTCACTGTTGTACACGGAAGCAACTCCGGGCTGATGACGTATGAGTTCAGCGCTGTGCATGTGCCGCTCAGAAGTGACAAACACGGAAACACAGCGGAGAGATCAAAACAAAACAACGGTCACTAATTAGAAGTACAAAACGAGGATTTGTAAAGAAGAATGTCGGAGGATTTCGATAAAAGCCAAGAGGAGACTGGTTTTCCTTTGCTAAAGTAAGGAAACTTTGCTTCCTTTGCTCCCGTTAACAAACGTTGGTTTTCACGAGACTCACCGGTGCATGCGCAGCACTTCCGTGTACAACTGTTGGCGCAAGCTACATTAAAGTAATTATTACATTTTGAATATGGATATTTTTCTCACAAAAAGCATCGATTCGCAACAGAAGGCCTTTGTTCACCCCCTGGAGCCGTGTGAGACACTTTTTATTATTATTGATGGGCACTTTTTATTTAACTTCTTTTGGACTGATGCATGCAACACCCGCTGAGTGCCATTAAACAGCTTGAAAGACCAAAGACAATTTTTAATATAACTCCGACTGGATTCATCTGAAAGAAGAAAGTCATATACACCTAGGATAACTTGAGGGTGAGTAATTTATGGACTAATTTTCATTTTTGGGTGAACTAACCCTTTAATGCAAAGAAACTGTTGTTTTGTGTTGATTCTCACATCCAGCTTCAGAGTGTCATGACAGCAGTGATTCATTTGCACAGACTGAAGACTAAAACCTAAACTTACCTTAAACTTTAACACTATTTTTTGCTGTCTTGCAAGTACTGCTATGTCTCTCAGAAAATATGCAAATAAGTACCCTTACTGTCATATAATTCAGCATTTCATCATGATGTGAGTTATAGATATGTAAGTTAATGGTCTCAAGAGTGTATTTCATGACAGAAGATCAGCCAGACTCCCTTCTGTGCACACTTGAGATGTTTTCACTGTTGTTTGAGAGTTGTGAAGGAAATGAGCGTGCACTCATAGCCTGCTATCACATTTCACCCTCAAAACTGGTGGATTTGTCTCTGACAGGGACATTTTGACACCAATGTGCCTCAACATGCAGGAGCAACAAAACTGGATAGAGAGAGGGAAAAGTTTACATAGAAACAGAGACCAATAGATAACATCACATATTCATGAGAAATGTTATTGACTTTAAAACCTGACAGAAAACCGCCACACACACACACACACACACACACACACACACACACACACACACACACTCTGAAACTTGCTGGTGTAGATGCTTGAGTAAATTATCATGAAGTCAGAGCTGGAATTAATAAACCTCAGCAAACAGACACACATACTTTCAATGCCACACACACTCATTACACATTACTTTGGTAATATGCAGGTATTAATACTTTACATGGTTGTAAACAGCTTGTACTATAATGTCTTACAGGTTCTTAGATACAGTGCTACTGAAGTGAACCATCAGTATTGCTCAACAAACTCCTATCCATACGCTTTAAACTGATGCAGCTAACATGAAATAATCATGAACAACACTCTTACAGCATTTATTTATCAGGCTTAATGTGCAATTTTACATATACGGATAAACTTTTAACAAGTTTTAACAAATTCCTAGATGAGAATACCACTTTTGAAAAAAGAGTGACTTTTATTTCTATAGCACTTTATACAAGAGCTTCACAGAGATAAACAGGAACATAGCAGAATCATTGATGGAAACTCAACTATGGAGACTGTAATTCTGCTGTAAAGCAGCTCTAAAAGACAAGTCAGTTCAGATCAATTTCAGTGTGAAGTTAATCAATCAGCTATAGGCAGCAATATTGTTATTCAGCTTTAGTCAGTTCAGTGTTAATTCAGTCCAGTTCAGTTCCAGTGTCTGTAAGATGCATTTCAGCGGTAAAGCAGCTCTACAGAAGACAGCAGTGCCTTACAGAACCAAACCACACACTAAAATCATGTTAACACAAACTGTTTCATCAGTGAGTATTTTAATGCCTGTTATTTTTTTCTGTTTGTTTTTTTTCTCTTTTACTTCCTTTGGAAGTGCCTCATTATAACCTCAGTTCTATTTCATCTCAGTCAACACGCCACAGTATGCGTCAGCCTCGCTAAGGATGAGCTGTCAGGAGACGTTATATCAAATTAACCATGCCCCGCTTGCAATCAAGGTCTATAAATACAGGTGCGATGTAGCCGGCTCTTTCTCTTTTTTTGCCTCCTACCTATCGATGAAAGCTGTTTGATGGTAAGATTTCGCTGTGCGTTCTTTTGTTGTATCTGGCTGACCGGAGTCTCTTTTTCCGCGAGGGTTTAAACTGTCGCATTGCCACATGCTTTTTGTAAACAAGTGCGTTGTGTGATTAAAGGAGCCTCTTCGCCGTGAGGGTGAAAGCTACCGTGGTTGTGTGTGTGTTTCACTTACAAAACGTAAGGTGAGTATATTTATATTTATATATTTATATTTATAATTGTATTTATATATATATTTTATAGGCATTTCATAACAAACAGCCAAAGAGGGGCCTCTTCACCTGTAAGGGTGAAAGTTACCGAGTAGAGGAGAGCTGTTTGTGATCGCAGCGTGGGAGTTTTATTGTAATTCAGACAAAGAGGCCTCTTCATCTCTGGAGACAAAAGCTATCTAACTAATTTAAGTTTCCTTCTTTTATGATGCAAGAGGAGAACACCACTGGTTTACCCTATGAGATGCCTGCAGGCAAAGAGCCACTTCGGTCTGAACGGGATCCTCATTAAGAGGGTGTCAGACGTAAACAAGCTTGTAAATGCAAGCATGTGGAAGGGGACATGGGTCAGCTTCAGAAGCAAATGCAAGGCAAATGCAAGAGACCCTGAACACTTTGTTAGTGGCTCCGTAATGGGTGGCAGAACCTCAAGACTTGGGGGTGCCATTATCAAAACGTCCATGCCGCCACCCTGATGAGCTTTCACTGGCAGCGTCTGGAGTGTTTGGAAGGGATGAAAATTATGTGCCTTCAGAACCAGAGGACATCTCTGAGTCAGAAACAGGGGATAGTGCTTCTGAGGCCTCAGAGGCTTTTGCACTGGACCCTTCAGATAAAGCAGTGATTTCCAGAGCAGCCGAGCGTGCAAAACTGCCTTCCCAGGCTGCTTCAACATCAACCTCAGTGTTTGATAGAGGCCCTCAGCATCGTAAAACAGAGGGGTTGCCAATACTTCCTGATTTTATAATGGAGTTGCAGTCTTCCTGGAAGGCCCCTAGTTCTACAGCCCTCCCTAGGGCACAGCTGGGCAACCTGGCAGGGGCAGTAACTTATGGGCTTGCTACAGCTCCTCAGATCGGACCCACATTTGCTATGCTGACTGGGGCTATGGCCAGGACTGGAAGAGATGCTACACACCCTAACAAGCATGGTAGAATAATTGACAGTCAACTGCGGAAAGCCTATCATGCCTCTGCCTTGTCGGCAAGACTTGCTTGCACAAACTCTCTCCTCTTGGTTTATTTAGAGGGTCTGCTGCAGGATTTCTCCTCCACTTTGACAGAGGAGGAAAACATCCCAGAAACATTGCGAGAGGTTGATATGCTGATCAGAGGAACAAGTGCACACGCCCAAGCCCTGGGGCAATCCTTGGCCAATATGGTTCAAGCACGCCGTCAGGTATGGCTATCTCAAGCTAATTTGTTAGATCAAGACTGCATGGCAGTCATTGCAGCTCCATTAGTGCCTGGGGAGGCCTTTGGACCCCATGCAGAAGCAGCCTTGGAGCAGTCTCGTAGAACAAGAGAACTGACTCGATCAGTGGATAGAGCACCAGCTACTCGTGGGCAACACATCAGCTGGGAGCAGAAATTGGGCTCGGGCAGAATCATCAAACCAGGCCTTCGTAGGTCAGCGCTGGTCTGCATAAGACCAAGCCAAGGAGTCCGGCAGTCCTTTCGTAGGACACGAAAGGCAGAGTCTTCCAGCATACGTGCAGCAGGAGGGAGAAACCGTTACTGACGGTTATCAACCTCTGGCCCCACGTTTTTCCAGTCAACACCTCTTCCACTGGCGCAAATGCACTCAATGTCCATGGGTGCTGAGCACTTTGGAGTTCGGATACAGGCTCCAATTCAAATACAAGCCACCCCAATTTCAAGGGATTGTTCCTACTGTTTTGAGAGAAGAGACACAGTGCAGGTCTCTGAAAGACGAAGTCTTAGTTCTTTTCAGCTTCAGGAGAAGCAGGTGATTGTTCGTTCAGACAGCACAACAGTCGTGTCATACATAAATCACCAGGGTGGTGTACGTTCAATATCCCTACACTGGAAGGCCCGGGATCTCCTGTTATGGGCACATGTTCAAGGGGTGTCCGTGAGGGCTGTACACTTGCCGGGAGAGGACAACGTAGCAGCCGACCTCTTGTCAAGGGGGGGTCCCAGGCCAGGAGAATGGCGACTTCACCCAGCAGTGGTACAGGCCATCTAGCTTCGTTTCATGAAGGCCAAAGTAGATCTTTTTGCCACACAGGAAACCACACACTGTCCCCTGTGGTATTCAATGGTGGGCCCCAGAGGGCACCTAGAGGTGGATGCTTTGGCAAACGAATGGCCCCCAGTACTCCTGTATGCATTTCCTCATCTCCCACTTCTGCCTTCAGCCTTAGACAAGGTGAGAATTTTGAAGTCCAAAGTCCTGCTGGTGGCACCAGATTGGCCTCAACAGTCATGGATGCCAGATTTAATCGCTTTGCTGGGAGGGTCACCATGCTGTCTCCCAGTCAGACAGGACATGCTGTCTCAGGCCCTTAGGTCAGCCACTTCTCGTCCTGTGTGTGGCTCGAAATTGTGTCTGATAATTTATTATGTCAATTAGATACAAATATGTATGACTCAAATCCATCTACTTTAAGAATTATTGGTTTGGAAATTGTAACTGGATCGATTAGAAAGGGTGATAGATTACAAAGACTTCTACAAAGGAAAACCTTTTGGATTTTTCAGCTAAAAGCCACCGTTTTTCCTGGTTTGAATGAGGAATTAGATTTAACTCCATATTTGTGAAATGATTATCAGTACGATCATTATTATTATTATCAAGATATATATATATAATTTTTTTTTGTTTTTGTTTTGTTTTTGTACATGTGATTATATTTCAAAACTGTTAATGATGCTATTGGTCCCCCCTGTAATGAGTATTTTGGTTTCTCCCATTTCAACTGAGCAACTGATTATATCTACACCTGTGACTAATTTTGTACTTGACACACTCTGAGGAAGGCTGGATGGCCGAAATGAATCAGTGTGCAAGTGTTCTAGTCATTTTTAATGTTTCTAGAGTGAGCCATGTTTAAATAAAGGCTTTTTAACATTTTGGAACTGGAAGAAGTGCCTTGGATCCGTAGTTTCTATAGATATAATTTTGAACCCTACCAAAGAGCACCTTCTGGGACTATTAAACGGAGGTCCTTTCGAAATGATTATCAGTACGATCATTATTATTATTATCAAGATATATATATATATAATTTTTTTTTGTTTTTGTTTTGTTTTTGTACATGTGATTATATTTCAAAACTGTTAATGATGCTATTGGTCCCCCCTGTAATGAGTATTTTGGTTTCTCCCATTTCAACTGAGCAACTGATTATATCTACACCTGTGACTAATTTTGTACTTGACACACTCTGAGGAAGGCTGGATGGCCGAAATGAATCAGTGTGCAAGTGTTCTAGTCATTTTTAATGTTTCTAGAGTGAGCCATGTTTAAATAAAGGCTTTTTAACATTTTGGAACTGGAAGAAGTGCCTTGGATCCGTAGTTTCTATAGATATAATTTTGAACCCTACCAAAGAGCACCTTCTGGGACTATTAAACGGAGGTCCTTTCAGCAAGTAGCGCTCCAATATATTTTCTTTGAGTTGTTAATGTAAGGACATTGGGTTATACCTCTATTTGGAGTGGCTCCACGGACACCTTTCCTGCGTTTTGCTGAGACAAATCTTTGAATGAACTGGTGGATAATTTGAAGACCCTGTACAACAATGGAACGTAAGAAAATTTTATCTTTTTCTCATGAGGAGGGCCAAAATATCATTGTGGCAGGGACTTTGTTGAGCACATCTAATACATCTGAGGAGGTTAATGAAGACTTAACGGGTACTTTCATGAAATTGAAAAAACTTCTCCAAAAAGATGTGAAGCTTGAACTGAATGCAATTACCCTTTCTGATTACTGGAGCCATGATCTCATTCCACGGGGATTACGTATTAGAAAATTTCCTGCCCATAGCATGGACAATAAGGAATTTACTGAGAAATGGGAGGCTATCCTTAACAAATGTTCACTAGACTTAATGTTACTATTGATTGAAGAATCCAAAAAAGATAGACTAAAGGTTCAATAGGAGATAAATGAAATTAGAAACCAACTTGAAAATAATGCAGTGACTGAAGAAAAAGAAAATTTGGAAGTCCAATTACAGGATGAACTGCTTAAATTTACTGAAAATGTAAAGAAACAGAAGGTGGACAAATTTAAGAGAGATAAAAAGGATTATAATGATGGAAGGGTTTACACCTGGAAAAGACCAACACGTAATAAGCAGAGAGGATTGTCAGAAAAGAGAACACAGCGCACCGAACTTTCAGTCTCTTTTAACTTTACCAGTAGTGATGATAATTACCTTTCTGATAGTAGAGCTGATTCCAGCAGTTTTTTACAGTCACAGCCCAAACCAATAATGAACCATTCAAGAGCAAGAGAAAGAAAGAAGACAGTTAAACAATCAACGGCGTCCGAGTACATGCAGTCTTACCAAAAGGACACTGTAGTGAATTTGTCAAGTTTTCCATTAACAGATGATGCTGTACAAGTTTTATCAAAAGGCCTCTCATTTGCTCCGACGCTTCAAACAACAGAATTCAAAACTAAAATGTACTTATTTCGTTTCCATCGCAATTTGCATTTGAGAGCATGGTATGGACGAACAACTCAAATACCGACTGACATGTCAAGAGAGAACCAAGAATCTTCAAGAAATCCCTCTAAGTTTAAACCAAAATCTTACGTTCTGCCTCCAATCCAGAATGCAACCATTAATACCTTTGTCAAAAAGGTCAATTATGATGTAGAATTACTTTTTAAGAAGGATATTAAGGCATCGAAAAAGAACCTAACAAGAAAAGAGCAAGATGCATTGATCTCCTTATCAACTAATAAAGATTTGGTCATTAAGCCAGCAGATAAAGGTGGAGCTGTTGTAATATGGAGTAGAGACTTGTTGTTACGGGGCTGACGAGACGTGAGACTTGCGGATCCATTCGCAGAGCTTTATTAGACACAGACAGAGACGTGGTCATACAGCAGGCATGGGTCAGATGAGGGCAAACAGGTATATGGTGGGCAAAACACAAGAATAGTCCTAGAGCTAGCACAGGTCGACGATCGGCAGACAGAATCAAAAGGGGCAAGACAAAAGGGGTGAATCCAGGGAACCAGGCGAAGATCAGAAACCGGGAAGGCTAAGGCTAAGGCAAATGACTAGGGCTAAGGCTAAGGCAAACGACTAGGGCTAAGACTAAGGCTAAGGCTAAGGCTAAGACAAATGACTAGGGCTAAGGCTAAGGCTAAGGCAAACGACTAGGGCTAAGGCTATGGCTAAGGCTATGACAAACGACTAGGGCTAAGGCTATGGCTAAGGCTAAGGCTAAGGCTATGACAAGGGCTCCGTAAGGTAGCTATCTCTAGGAGAGAGATAAATGCTGAAACAATACTCGGCAGAGGGAAGGGATCAGAGTGAGTGTTAAATAGTGAGGGAGTGATATGAACCAGCTGGGTGCAATCAGTGTAAACAGGTGTGTGCAATTCGTGCTGAGTGCAATCAGTGCAATGCATGATGGGAAATGTAGTCCGGGGTGCTTTGCAACAGTTTGTGTGGTGCGAGAGACAATGAAAAGGAAAGTTCATGGACCGGATTCGTGACACTTGTATATAGAAGAGGCCTATCGACAACTTAAAAATGAGGACTTTTATCAACATCTACGGAATGATCCAACAGAAATTATGAAAAAAGAATTGCTACCTTTATTAACTGATGCAAGAGAAAAGAGCTGGATTATGGATAATGAATTAAAATGTCTCTATGTTAAAAATCCACGCATTGCATGTTTTTATATGTTGCCAAAAATTCACAAAAATTTGAACAAACCTCCTGGACGTCCTATCATTTCTAATAATGGGAGTCTCTTGGAACCATGTTCACAATATATTGATTATTTTATTAAGCCTTTGGTACCCACCCTTCCAGCCTATATTCAGGACACAACAGATGCAATTAAAAAAAAACAAGGATATTGGTTCTGTTGATCCTGCCTCTCTGTTGGTAGTTATGGATGTGGAGGCTTTATATACTAACATCAACCATGATGAGGGCCTTCGAGCCTTAAGATATTACATAACATCTGGATTGATGGATGAGAGTCCTCCAGCAGAATTTATCCTGACACTAACGGAATGGACTTTGAAACATAACGTGTTTGTGTTTGAAGATAACTTTTTCCAACAGGTTAAAGGTATGGCTATGGGAGCATGTTTTGCACCAAATTATGCCAATCTTTTTTTGGGACAGTGGGAGAAGGAGTGTGTGTTTAATGTTATGACTAATCCTTTTTTTACGAAAATAAAATGGTGGACCAGATATATTGATGACATCTGCATGATTTTTGAAGGAGATGAAACCGAATTACAAAATTTTCATGCATTTTTGAATTCCATAAATACATGTATTAAGTTGAGCCTTGAATACAATCAGGAGAAAATACATTTTTTAGACATTTCTATTTATAAAGATCAAGATGGATGTATACATACTTCACTTTTCAGAAAGAATACAGATCGTAACACCATTTTGCACGGAAAGAGCTTTCATCCAAAACATCTGACAGAAAGCATTCCACTGGGTCAATTCCAAAGATTAAAACGGATATGTGATCAAGACTCTGAATTTCATCGTCTGGCTATGGACATGAATTATCGTTTTAAAGAAAAGAGTGGTCGATCAGGCTTTGAATAAAGTGTCACCACTACAACAGGATGACCTACTCAACAAGAAAAGCAAGAAGAACAGCTCCACACAACCATATTTTGTTATGGAATTCAGTACTGTCTCACATGACATCATGCGTATAATAAAAAGGAACTGGGGGATTATCCAAAGTGATCCAAGTCTACGTGAGATTTTTCAGGAGCCTCCAATTGTGAGCTATAGAAAGGCTCCTACAATTAAAGACAGAGTTGTGAGAAGTCACTTGCCTGCTATGAAACAGACAACATGGTTGGACAGAGGAATACGAGGCATGTTTAAGTGTGGACATTGCAATCATTGTGAGAATGTAATTCAAACTAAATCATTTATGGATGTTTGCACAAAGAAACTGTATTTAACTGGATCCTTCATTAATGGTAAAAGTACGCATGTAATTTATAGGCTTCAATGTCCTTGTAACTGTCTCTACGTGGGTCAGACTAAACGTAGACTGAAAGATAGATTATGGGATCACAAAAATGCAATTCGTACAAG
The DNA here is from genome assembly GCF_001515645.1 of Sinocyclocheilus grahami. Taxonomy (NCBI): domain Eukaryota; kingdom Metazoa; phylum Chordata; class Actinopteri; order Cypriniformes; family Cyprinidae; genus Sinocyclocheilus; species Sinocyclocheilus grahami. Next base: position 99,640 of record NW_015506920.1, read on the forward strand.
AAACAAAGATTACCCCATGGCAGTACATTATGCATCTACACATGACTCAAATTAGTCTACTTTAAGAATTATTGATTTGGAAATTGTAACTGGATCGATTAGAAAGGGTGATAGATTACAAAGACTTCTACAAAGGGAAGCCTTTTGGATTTTTCAGCTAAAAGCCACCATTTTTCCTGGTTTGAATGAGGAATTAGATTTAACTCCATATTTGTGAAATGATTATCAGTACAATCATTATTATTATTATCAAGATATATATCTATATATATAATGTTTTTTTGTTTTTGTTTTTGTACATGTGATTATATTTCGAAATTGTTAATGATGCTATTGGTCCCCCCTGTAATGAGTATTTTGGTTTCTCCCATTTCTATTGAGCAACTGATTATATCTACACCTGTGACTAATTTTGTACTTGACACACTCTGAGGAAGGCTGGATGGCCGAAATGCATCAGTGTGCAAGTGTTCTAGTCATTTTTAATGTTTCTAGAGTGAGCCATGTTTAAATAAAGGCTTTTTAACATTTTGGAACTGGAAGAAGTGCCTTGGATCCGTAGTTTAATTAGATACAAATATAGTTTATGAATAAAAATGAAGCAGAATTCAGAGCATCTTCCTACAAATTGAACATGAGCTGCGATTGAACGGGATTTTTTTTTTCTTTTCTGATCTCTTGGATTGTGGATTGAATAAAAATGAAAATGGTGCTTTGTTTTCCACCAGTAAACGCGTGGCATACCTTCCCACTAGATCACTAAACCCCGCCCTTGAGACTGATTGACAGCTGACTGTGATACGCATTGGACATGCAAGTGCGAAGGGGATTGTGATTCCATTGAATTTTGTGCGGGTTGGAGGACGCAGAGAAAGTGAAACACCAAATGGTGATTTTCTATTGCTGTTCCAAAAAGACAGAATCATAACTCTTAAGACCTTGGAACCGCAATTGCAAGTGGACGTTGCGTTTCTATTTAAAATTTGACAGACATATTACATAAATGGAAAAGAAAATGGAAACACAAATGCGCAATTTGCAATTGAATTTGGATTATGTCACAATGTATGCGTCCACAAATTGAAAACGCAATACAATTGCAAATACAATTTTCACAGCAGTTTTCTTTTTGCTTCTTTTTTCTGGTTGGCAAATACAATTTGCAACTCCTTTTGAATTGTGTCCTAAATATCATTCCAATAGTACCTCTCATTTTGTCATCTGAATAGAAATAAAACAGACAATTGTCTCTTCAGAAAGGTTCAGATTTACATGTACATAACACATGATAAGCAAGTTCATGTAAACTTGCAGACACTTGAAATAAAGCAAGTGTAAACATAAAAATCATTGTGTATTCAGCGTCAGCAAGGTATCACCTTTAACTCTCAGCTGACTTTGGTTGATTGTGTCACTTGATGATCATATTACATTACAGAGAGAGCATTGTGTCAGTGTCAAAACCAGGTTTCTCTTTAAAGAATCTATTGTTTTTTTCACATGTTGTTGAAAACACTCAAAGCAGCTTTGAAATTGGATGCTGATCTCTCAGATGGCTCGTTCTTTTCTCAGTGAACTCTCTGGGGATCAGCGATGAGCTCAAGCAAAAGCTACAGGATGTAATGGTGGACAGACACAAGCTAACGTTGGGAAAAACACTTGGGGAAGGTGAGCGTTACGTAACTGCCGTAGGGAACCACGTGCTGTATTGTCTGGACTGAATGGGATGTGTGTGTGTGTCTGTGCGTGCGTGTGTGTGTGTAGGTGAGTTCGGCTCTGTGATGGAGGGTTCGCTCACTCAGGAGGACTCTGTGCTCAAAGTGGCAGTGAAGACCATGAAAAGTGAGTCAAAAGTGACTGCAGCATATCTGAAAACACCTGTGATCATTCTCATAAGACTAACCTCATCCTCCTGCTGTGTTTTGCTCAGTTGCCATCTGCACTCGCACTGAAATGGAAGATTTCCTGAGAGAGGCGGCGTGCATGAAGGAGTTCGATCATCAGAACGTCATGCGGCTTCTTGGTAAGTATGTTCACTCTTTCAGTCTCCCGGCAAAAAAAAACGACAAGAAAGTTTTACTTTCATTAACATGAAATTCTCCTCCATCTCGACAAATACAGTAACAGGAGGCCAGTCACATGGTCTAACACTTCAGGAAACACATTAACACAGTATATTAATACACAGAATTATTGAAGTGCATCGTATTCAGTAGCTGAGAATATTTTAATCACAGAAATAAGGACATGAAAGAAGTTGCAGCAGACTTGAATGAGCTCAGAATAAAAACAGACATCAGCAATTCAATATTTTGACCAGTGCCTCTTCACATGAATTACATCTTCAGAGTAAAACTGAATATCCAGTAAGAACTAGTGTGAGACAGGCTGGATGAGCGTGATGGTTTGTGTTGTGTGACAGGTGTGTGTCTGCAGACGGTGGAGAGTGAAGGCTATCCGTCTCCTGTCGTCATTCTTCCCTACATGAAGCACGGCGACCTCCACAGCTACCTGCTGTACTCCAGACTTGGAGACGCACCTGTGGTGAGTGCACTGAAAAGCTCTGAGGGGATCGGGCAAATAAAAACGATATATGGCAAACTGCATTAAGATGTAGATCAGAAGAGTGCTTTAGCATCGATTAAGAGATTAAAAGAGAGGCAGTTCACCCGGAAATGAAAGGTCTGTAATCATTTGTTCACCCTTATGTCATTCCAAACCTGTGACTTTCTTTCAGAAAAGATGTTCATGATCATGCTCTTTTTCATAAAATGAAAACATAAATAAAAATGTTCATACTAACTAAATAAAGAAATAAATATGTTGGAACCACATCAATGTGAGTAAATTTAGTTTTTGGGTGAACAATTCCTTTAAATAATAATGTATTTATCTGAATAAAAAAAAAATCTGAATCTGTGAAAAAAAAGTTTAATATTTTGGATGTTATGCACAAATTTGAAAAAGTGTCTCATACAGACACAGCTTGTCCTATCTGGCACAAGCATTTCTCTCTAAAAGAAGTCTTTTTAACAAACATTACACCATCGCTGCTAAATGTAAACACTGGAGGAAAGCAAGGCCGTTCTCTCTGATGCAATCGCAGTGAATGATTCTGTCAAGATCTAATTGATGACTGGTTTGTTTTGTGGCTAGATGCACATTCTCATGGTCAGAGTTGTGAAACTCCTTTGTAATCATAAATGAAGTTCCTCTAAAGCACGGACGTCAGGCACAGTGCATTCTCTCAGGAACATGTTGTACCGCAGAAGTGTTTTTAAAAGCCCACTGGTCTATGATTTCTGTTATTGTCTGTGGTCAGAGCAGAATCTGGGAAAGTCTCTGGCTCCACCTATCTGTCAAAGCAAGAACAAGAAAAAAACTTTCACTTACTAATGTTACATTACATTGAAAAAAATCATTGATGTTTTAAATATTTGGATTATCTCTGTCTCTTTCGTGTAGTATCTGCCCTCTCAGATGCTAGTGAAGTTCATGACAGATATCGCCAGAGGAATGGAGTACCTGAGCAGAAAAAACTTCATTCACAGAGACCTGGCAGCTCGAAACTGCATGTGAGTGCTGATGGAAACAAACACACAGCTCATGTGCTTCGTACACTGCTGCTTAATACAGAAATCTCCATACTATATTGATTTGAGTGTTTTATTTGATCTCTGGTAACCAGGTTAAATGAGAACATGAATGTGTGTGTGGCTGACTTTGGCTTGTCGAAGAAGATCTATAACGGAGACTACTACAGACAAGGGCGCATCTCTAAGATGCCTGTCAAGTGGATCGCCATCGAGAGTCTGGCGGACAGAGTGTACACTACTAAAAGTGACGTGGTAATTCATCCTCGATTTGATAAACAATGATAAAGAACAGATTCATAGCATTCCAGAGCTAGAACAAGCGTAGCAGTGGACGTGTTTCTGATCCCTATTCACACTAGAGCATTAAAAATATTTACAATGTAGAGAGAGATTCATAATTGACATTAAAATACATGTGCCTGGTCTTTTTGAGAATGATGCATCGGTGCACATTATTCCAAAGCTATCAAAATGTAATAATTTGTTAGACCTCTGTAACTTAATCTATTGTTTTACAGTAGTGAGTATCATTTACTGCTCTCTTTCTGAGCGTTCATATAGTTTATGAAGGTGCATTTGTCTGTCCTGCAGTGGTCATTTGGAGTGACAATGTGGGAGATCGCGACTCGAGGTCAGACACCGTACCCTGGAGTGGAAAACAGTGAAATCTATGATTATCTGAGGCAGGGCAACCGTCTGAAACAGCCTCCAGACTGCCTCGACAGCATGTGAGTTTGCCTTTCAAAAACCTGCATGGCTTTTCACACTGTGCTTGGACCTGGCTTAACATATATTTAACCTCTGGTTAACACTACATTCATCCTCAGCTTAAGCTTTGCTTTAAAGGAAGTAGCACTGCTGGGTTATGAATGCGTATAGAAGGAACCAATGCAGTGCTAGAATCAACAAAACTTTGACTGATGTGATTGTCATGTGGTGGTTATTGCTGTGTCACTGAAACAGCAACAAAGTGAAGGCTTTTGTTATTTATTTGACAATATTTGTTATTTGATCATTTATTTATTTATTTGATAATAGAGATATTAAAATAGAGTATGAAGCAGAAAGGTTATGTTATTTATTTATATCTTGTGGCTATACTATTCAGATAGTGATCATTTTTATGAGAATTGGCCCCATTTACTTGTAAACGCCTCACTGTAAAGCAGATATTTCATGATCAAAAAATAAAAATAAAATGGTGATGATCAAAATTGTCACAAATGCTGTTGACTGAAATTAACTTCCAAACTGGTTTTACAGACACTTTTACCAGTGGTCAGCCATTCAGACTGCAAACTCAAAATCTTTTTATTTTGTGACACTACTGAATAGAAGTGCAAGTAACACCATCTGTATTTTAGTATGGTGTCCTATTCAGTATGTTATTTAAAAACCTGGAAACGGTACTGAATAAAATCCAGCTCTGGATTCCCAGCCCTACATGTGTCTGTATTACAGCCAAACCAGAGCATTGTCTGAAGAAAAGACTGTTATTTTTTGTGTGAAAAACATCACAACATCACAGCCAATCATGAGACAAGCAGTGCTTGACATTCTTGCCATCTGTGTGTTTTCACAGCTATTCCCTGATGTTTTCCTGCTGGCTGCTGAGCCCGAAGGACAGGCCGAGCTTTGAGATCTTGTGCTGCGAGCTCGAGAAGGTCCTGGAAGATCTTCCGAGCCAAGACCCAGATGAGATACTCTATGTCAATATGGAGGAGACCTCCGGAGAGCTGGGGGCCGTGGGGGGCTGGGACCCCATAATGGGGGTCCCGTGTGCTCTCGGGGCCCTGAAGGGTTCGGGCTCAGTGGCCACTGTAGAAGTCCACCACCCCAACCGCTACGTGATCTGCCCCCAGCATGAGAACCAGCGCCTCCTCAACGCCGACTCCATGGAGAGTCTGACCCTGACGGGGCCCGTGCCTTCCTCCTGCTCTACCCCAGTGCCCTCTGAAGGGCCGTCCCCGGAGGACAGAGACGAGAAGAAGAGAGTGCCACGGCTGACAGGGACCTAGACTGCCTGGTGGACTGCCGAGCTATCATTTTGCACAGACACGCCAGACATTCAGTGTTTAAAGTGAATTGTCTTTTTTATGCTTTTCAGACAAACATGCTTCCTTTTCATTCCAAATTGTCCTTTATGTTCAGCCTGTGTCATGAGAAATCAGTTTCCAGCGATAAGTAATTTGTCAAGTGATTTGCGCAGCATCAACCCATATTGCAGATCATTGGTGTTTTGAATGATGTTTGCTTACTGTTGCTCATACATGCAGGGATTCATACTTACTGAACGATTTTAGCCCGAAACTGCATCGTGTCCTGCGGTGTGAAATCTATTTTGACTGGAAAATTACATCAGCGATGACCTACAGCCAATGAGAGAGCAAGATACAGGGCAGCGGGAAGTTCAGGGGGAGGAGTCATAGACCTGTGACAGAGCACGCATAGCTTCTGCAAGCCACCATTGCCTGTTCAGGTTTTTTTTTTTTTTTTACTGCAAACCAGCATACAGACTTGTATCGCAAGCTTCTTGTGGGCTACAGTTTCTAACAGGAAGAGATCCAGGCTGGCGCGAGAACTGTCTCACAGGCAGCCTTACATTATTTCCTGTATCACTTCTCGCGAGGGTTCAGTTGTGAAATGTAGTTTGTAGACCAGAGTTGTCACCTGAAAGGTTGTGTAATGAATGAACCTCTGTCGTGTCGTGTGCACACAACAGCAACTAGACTGAACAGAAATCCAGCTACTCGTGCAAAATCATGCAGGGTGTTCCCGGCATTAGTGTTAGTGATCTGAATAACCCCATACCTCTGTGTTTTACACTTTGGGGATGGACATGAATGACCCCTTAAATTATACGGCTTGTTTAGGAGATGTATTACTTTTTAAAGACATTTAGTTTATAAAAACGTAAGAGACATGGGAGTGGGCTTGTCTTTTCTTTTTTTTTTTAATTAGTCCAGAAAGCAAGCACCAAGAACACCATAGTAAACGCATGGCATTGCCTTAAGAACTACTGCACACTCTTTAAAAATGCTTCCTAATAGGGTGTTTTCACAGTGATGCAATAGAAGAAATTTTGGGTTTCCAAAGAACCTTTCAGTGATCAGTTCTTAAAAGAACCGTTTTTGTCTTAGATTGAAGAACATTTTTAATAATCTGAAGAATCTTTTTCCACTATAAAGACTGTTTTGTTCAATGGAAAGATTCCATGGATTTTAAAGGTTCTTAATGGAACCGTCAATGCCTAAAAATAACCTCCTTTTTAAGAGTGTGTGTGCAGTGGCAGGGCTACGGAAGTTGATCAACAAATCAAATATCTTCTTGCATGCTTTTAGAGTTAAAACCCTTGTTCCAGAAAATCAGCACACCTGCAGTCTTATGAGACTGATATCAGTCGGCTGGAATCTGACCAGTTAAAGACCCTGTTCTGTAAGCTCTAAGTTCAAAGTAAAGTTAGCTTTCTGCTGATATTCACACAATATGCTCATCATCAACTCAGGAGATGCTTGGATTTACAATGACCAATGACACAAAGGTCAGATCAAGCGAATGCTGCAAACTAGCTTGACACTGCCAGTCTCTAGAATGGGACAGAACTGGTCAAAGTCTGAATCTGTTTCTGTTCTCTAAGGCATCTTACTCTCTCAAGTCTCCTGTCCAGCGGCTTTATCCAAAGAAACACATGGAGGATGACGATGGTATTCTGTGTTAGGTCTAACATGTCAAACCAAATCCTCAATGACCATGTGTTTGACCTACACACACACTCTAGCTAACCTCCAGGTGTATGCGTACATTTTTATAACTCTGTTTCTGAGGTTTTCTGAATCAACAGGGCTTTTTTAACATTGATTTGAGACCAATTTTGTGGTTTCTTTTAAGGTTTAGAGGAGTAGAAAGGGCAGTAGACTAGACTAAGCTGTGAAAGGCTACACATTCAACAGGTCTTTGCTCATCAGAGGCGCTGCCCCAGACTCAAGCACAGTATTTTTTTTCCCTTGGTTTTTTTGTACATTTTATATTTTGCACTAATCATTTTTGTCATTGTATTGTGTGTATTTCTTTGTTTATGCATTTTGTTTATCTGACATGGACTTGTAGACAATGTAATGATGTACATTTACCATAATATTATCATGTGATAATATAAAAAAGGGCTGTTTCAAAATAAGTTCAAATACAGATGATTGTTATTTTGCAATTCTTTTAAAATAGTTTAGAATGCCAAATATGGAAATTTGTTCAAATAATTTCTTCCAATACAGCCTTTAATATAATCTGAAATTTAAATAACTGAAATAGACGCTCTGAAGCAAAATAATTTTACATCATAGAACCAATGTTTGGAAAATATTTGGTATGGTCTTTTTTTCACTGTAATGTGGTACTAAGCTTGACTGAGGTACATGAATATACGACAGATGTAACTGTAAATTATAATTCTGTTGAGCCGCAATGCTTTAGATACATATAACATTGGATGACAAACATTTGACATTTACTATATAATTGTATATAAATTATATTCATGTGTACCAGTGCTCAGTTAGAATCATCTGTGATGAACGTTTCTGCTCTCTGCACACATGAAAGATTGAAGGCCAAAATTAACATAACAGCCCCCCTGCAAAATGTTGGTCACTCACCGGGTGTATATATTTTCATGCTCACATTTTCAGCACATTTTTCAATCACTGTCTTTCATGATGAGAAACTCTGTGTGTTTAAATATGCGGATTTGAAGTGTCTCCGCTGACCTCAGTTGAACAGGACAAATTCAGCTGCACCAATTTTGCATGTGATATTTCAGTGCGAAAACCTGCATCTTCTATATGTAACATTACAAATTATTTTGCCTGACAGTAAATCAGCCAGTGATGATCAAATGATGGAGAAGAGCGTTATAATTCATCCAGGTGTGCAGTGTAATAAAGCTATTAATTTAAAGCAAACTTGTGCATTCTCTATTGACAGAAGTACAAATATCATTTTATCAACTTATGAATTCATAGACAGAAGCACACTCCAAAGTGCCTTTGAAAGCCAGTATTTGCCTTAAAATGGCTTGGTTTATGGTGCACTAGTGTTTAGCTTTAGGTTTATATGTCTAATGTTGTCTTGATAACATCAATGTCATTATTGTGATTTTGATATGCTTTGTATTAAAATAAATACTACCTGCACAATTGATGATTTTTTTTCCTGTGTGATGTGTTGTTATAAAGATTGCAATTAAATGTTACTTTAAAAAAAGAGACTAAATTTGGCCTTGATCTTGAGTGAACTCAATGACAAAATTTTGTACACACCTCGTTTGTAAAGTAAATGAATAGCTGACCTAATGAATATAGAAAAACAGAAAGGACTAGAATTTTAAAGACAAAAGATTATACAGAATAAAGATTCTGAACGTATATTTCTATTTCACATATCAGATTTGGTGCATGCTGTTATTGAAGCAAAAGGCAAGTACACCAAATACTAAAAAAAAAACAAAAAAAAAACAAGAAAAATAACTGAACTGCAAGATTTACAACCAAAACAGAGGAAAGCCAGGTGAGACCAACTAAAGTCCATAAAACAGAACCTAACCGTGACAGTTTCTCTGTGCAACTGTGGTGCATCAGTATATTACAAAATCATACATTACTGGTTTTGAAGAATGAACTAAGAATAAATGTTTAGAATACATAACTGAGCATATATGTACTATAGTTACATGCACACACACGCACACACACACACACAGGTTTGTTTTTGTGAAAAGTGGGGACATCCCATAGGTGTAATGGTTTTTATACTGTACAGACCGTATATTCTATTGCCCTACACCAACACTACCCCTAAACCTACCCCTCACAGGAGACTTTCTGCTATTTCAGATTTTCAATACACTCCATTCTGTGTGATTTATAAGCGTTTTGAAAAGTGGGGACATGGGGTAATGTCCTGAAAAGTCTGCAATTTATTTACATGAAAAGTATTTACATTTCAAATTTATTAAGACATTAGTGTTTTTATATATATATATAAAAACACTAATGTCTTAATAAATTTGAAATGTAAATACTTGAACTACTGAATATAAGACAAATGCATTTGTGTCTCTTATTGTCATTTTTCTGTTCTGCTCTAAATCAGTTCCCTTTCATGGGAACTTCAAACTGCGTCCTCTAGGGGTCGCTATGGGGAATGCCTCGTCGTGACCCGTGTCTGAAGCATACATTGAAAAAACACCAACTCGTTGGCCGGCGACAGCCATGACGTCACTACCGGTGCGACTATAGTATAAATAGGCGCCCGGGAGTACACATCATTCTCATTATGGCGAGCACTAGCAAAGCGTTTAAGGATGTGTGCATCCGTGTTGACGTTGTTTAACATCTGATGACACACACGATCTATGCGTTATTTGTTTGGGCGAAGAGCACGCACGCGATGCCTCCGAGGGGGCAATCGGCGTGCACTTCAAGCGTTTTTTCCAAGGCAAAAACCTCCGCTCTCGTTTGTCTCTCTTTTCGAGGAAAAAGGGGCAGCCATCTGCTTCCTGCGATTCAGGACCCGCCGCTGCTGAGGCACGGAAGGGAATGAGCTCGTGGGGATCGCACGTGGATCTGGCCGATGAGTTTGAAGAGGGGTTTCCCTTTCGCGATCGTCGGCTGTGCACGAGAGTGAGCCGCTGGAGGATGATGTTATTTCATTAGCATTGTCTGATTCAGGGGCCAGTGCTCTGCTGGGATCAGCCCAGCAAAAGCAGGAAATGTCTGAGGAGGGCAAAGAAGCTGAGGCTGAGCCTTCCCAATCCTCCTGCCCTGCGTATGATGAGCTTTTGGAAATTATGGATCGCACCACGGCGAGGCTTTACTGGCTGTGAAGCAGGTGAAGAAAGTGACGTTGCGAAGTAAGGGAAATTTTCCTGCATTATAGTCTCCTATGCTGGACCTATTAGGTTTGGTTGGTTCTATGGCTTCATAGTGACCATCTTACTGATGGTCCGGTCTAGAGGCTTCTTCGGACAGAGCTCCGACGCGGGAACCATGGTGGGTGAGTACGATCCATGTCTAAATATATGTATATATAAATATATATGTGTGTATCTATGAGATGGTGGTTGTGTGTATAACCCTTCTGCTAGTTTCTTGCAGTGTTTCCCGGGACCTGTGTGTTTCTGTCCCTTTCTAGGGTAGGTTCTTGATGGGCACCCCCTCTGCTGGGTTCAGAAACTGGGTGCTCGACTTGGAGTGTTTATTTCACTCGTCGATATATGTCCAGGCGGTAAGAAAAGCCGGGTTTCGGCTTCATACTTCCTGGATCATGCGGCCATAACACAGACTTCTGCGGGAGCCTTCATGATCATCAGGCCCCCGGCGCGTCACTGCAAAAATTTCCTGGACGTCCGGGCTGGGGTTAC
>NW_015506920.1:111509-116889 GCF_001515645.1 Sinocyclocheilus grahami
ATAGGTGGCATTACGAGAACCTTCCTGTGTAAATGCTGTCTCGGGCAGTGCTCCCCTCACCTTTGAGGGTTGTATTTGAGCTTGCCTCTCCCGTTTGGCCCAGTACTTCCGGGTATCTGTAAACAGATGTTTGGAAAACTCTAAAATAAGAGCAGCACGTTAAGCTTTGCATACACTTTCTAAAATCCACATAGCTGGTAAGTGTGCACGTTATGCTTTGCCCACTTTCTAAAATCCACATAAGTGGTAAGTGTGCAAGTTATGCTTTGCACACTTTTCTAAAATCCTGTATGGTAAGGGTTACGCGTTATAGATCTCGTTCCCTTTCTCTGAGTTGGTTTGGACCCCAGTACCTTGGGCTACACTCAACTAGTGTGTCTCTGTCGACACACTCTGGAAGCATCGCTCCCCTCACTTTGAGGGTTGTATTGGAGCTTGCCTCTCCCATTTGGCCCAGTACTTCCGGGTATCTGCAAACAGATGCTTGGAAAAATATATATCCAAATACTAGGGTAAGTGCACACGTTAAGCTTTGCGCACTTTTTTACAAAACCACATAAGTGGTAAGTGTGCACGTTATGCTTTGCGCACTTTCAAAATCCACATAGCTGGTAAGTGTGCACGTTATGCTTTTCCCACTTTCTAAAATCCACATAAGTAGTAAGTGTGCACATTATGCTTTGCCCAGTTTTCTGAAATCCTGTATGGTAAGGGTTACATTAAGGTAAGTGTGCACGTAAAGTCTTTGTACACTTTCTAAAATCCACATAGCTGGTAAGTGTGCACGTTATGCTTTGCCCACTTTCTAAAATCCACATAGCTGGTAAGTGTGCACGTTATGCTTTGCCCACTTTCTAAAATCCACATAGCTGGTAAGTGTGCACGTTATGCTTTGCCCACTTTTCTAAAATCCTGTACGGTAAGAGCTACGCGTACAGCTTCGTGCTCTTTCTGAGTGGTTTAAAACCCCGGTTCCGCCTTGGGCACCACTCCTCCTATGTATCCTCTGGATACCTACTTTAACAGGGTGTTGCTACTAGGGGTCTGTTGAGACCATTCCTTCAGCATATACAGAGAAACGTGCGGTAGCCCCTGTGTGACAGGCCAAGACTAGTAAGATTCTAGGCTCTTCGTCATATTCCCTTAAAGGAATCTATTCCTGATTCCAAGCCTTGAACTCTACCCCGGGCCCAGGAGTCTGGTCCTAACAGGTAAGTATTTTGGGGTATGTAGCCTAGGCCTTTGGCCGTAGGGAATAACGTCACTGACAGCCGTCTAACGTCCCAGGGGCAACTCCCATAGCATATGATAGAGTTGGTACTTAGTGCTCGCCATAGTTCTGGCATGCACTCCCCTCAGCATGGTGGCGTGGGTATCCCATTCCCCATAGCGACACCTAGAGGATGCAGTTTGAAGTTCCCATGAAAGGGAACGTCTCAGGTTACTTATGTAACCATGGTTCCCTGAGTAGGGAACGAGACACTGCGTCCTCTAGGTTTCTTGCCATTCTGCAGACGCAAGCTTCAGATGAAGAAGTGAATGATGTGTGCTCCCGGCGCCTATTTATACTATAGTCACACCGGTAGTGACGTCATGGCTGTCGCCGGCCAACGAGTTGGGGTTTTTTCAATGTATGCTTCAGACACGGGTCATGACGAGGCGTTCCCCATAGCGACCCCTAGAGGACGCAGTGTCTCGTTCCCTACTCAAGGAACCATGGTTACATAAGTAACCTGAGACGTTTCTTTCTGTTATGTTTTGGTTTGTTATTTAGTTCATGTTCTCCTCTGTACCCTGCCTGTTTGTCTCCTGATTGATTAGAGTCCCCAGTTCAGGTGTGCCTTGTTAATTAGCTCCTTAGTTTTGCATTTATAAGCCCTCAGTTTGAGTTAGTTATTTGTCCTGTATCACCTTTATGTTGTACGATTAGATGGACTGCAGAGACTTGTATTGTCTGAGATACACACAGAGTGTATTAGAATCTGTTTCCACATCTCATGGAGAGAAGATGCGAGAAAACTTCTTTCTTACCTATTAATTTGATTCACTCAGCTCACTCAGAATGGTCAATAGCATTATACAATGTTCTACATGAATGCAAGTGATATTCACAGTTATGTCTGGTATAATTTGAATTGTCTCTGATCTCAATCTTACAAGAAGTAAACTTAAAGGTAAAACAGATCCTAAGAGTTTCAATATATGTTGCTCACTGTAGAGGGTGTGCCATTTCCCAATGTCTTTCATGCAAATTAACATCTGTCCCAAAAAGGTGTAAACTCTCCATATCTAGAACTTGATCAATGCAAATTCCAATTGTTAGTTCCTGGCTAGGGTTAAAGTTAGCCACTGGCTCCTGATTATGCTAATTTTATATTTCTTTATAAAATTTCCCCTTTTTGGAGGACATATGTTTTCAACAATAATCCTTTTCTTGATAACATCATTTTGTTCAAGAGATACATTGATGACTGTTTTGTCATTTACAAAGGATTTTGAAGCATTTGCTCAATATAACTGTCTAAGACCTTCCATCAAATTTACATATCATGTGGGTATCACTAATGTCAATTTCTTGGACACTTGTATATCAATTGTGGATAAACAAATAGTCTCTTCTCTTTATAGAAAAGACACAGCCAAGAACAGTCTTCTTCATGCTAAGAGTGCCCACCCAACATCCTTAAAATGCGGTTTACCCTATAGCCAGTTTTTTAGACTTCATCGTATCTGTTTTTATCTGATTTTGAGGCTAAAGCCCAGAACCTGTATACAGACCAGTCATTTTCTATGGGTACCCAGATCTAGACTGCAATGCAGGGGTGATGGAGCCTTTGCGGTAGCTGGCCCCAAGTTATGGAACAAATTGCCATTATCTATCAGAACAGCAACAATTTTTACACTCTGTTATTGTTGTAACGTTTATTATTATTTATTAGCTCTAAAAAGGGGAATATTTATGACGAATTATAACTGGTTATGATTCATAATAAATATTTAGATTATATCTTCGAATTAACTGTAGCAGAATCAATATTACAATTATTTGATCTGTCCGTCCACCGAGCAGACAATATAATCATTTATCAATTCAAGGAATATTTATTTTCTGGCCACGGAACAATAAACTGTCCTTCTTTGTACAGTGCTAGCAGTAATTCTTAGCCAAATGTAGCAAGGGTTCAAACATTCATTGACTTGGAACTGTGAACAGTAAACAGAGACAATTTGTTGTGAATATAAGGGAATTTAATAAAATGAAACTATATCTAACATATAACTAACCAAATCATATATATATATAGAGGCTAAAAGGGTCTTTTAAGCCATAAACCGTCCAACGCTCATGCATGATCCTACGCAGGCGCTACATTGTCTTCTTGCATTATTGACAAACTATTTTCCTGTTCGACACTGTAAAGCTCCTTTGACACAACCAGTATTGTATAAAGCACTATACAAGTAAAGGTGACTTGACTTGACTTACAGTGTCTGAGTTTAAAAGTATTTTAAAAACCTATTTGCACTCCTGTGCTTTTAACATCTTGTGATTGTCTATTTTAATTTGGGTGATGGACCCACACAATTTTGTATAGCACTTTCGTCGACCAAAGTTGTTTTAAATGCACTTTATAAATACATTTAACTTATACAGCTTTTAAATCACGGGGATATCCTAAAAAGTGGCTTGACATTGCATTTGCGAAAGTTCGTAGTTTACATAAACAGGAGGAAAACAACTTGATTACAAATAAAAGTAATAAGAGCTTTTCATGTATCTTTAAACCAGTTAAACTCTGCGGACCGGATACGGGTCCAAATCGCGTAAAAAATGTTTATGCTTCATTTACATACCCTTCCTTATATGGTCTCAGCCCAAATATGGGTTCATTTGAAAGCTTGGAGTGTCTTCTTTACAAAGAATATTTTTTTTATATTCATAAAGCAGTAAAATTAAGCTTAGAAATGTATTTGTCCCACACACGAATTTCCGCCTAACCATTGCGAATAATTTTTACGAAGAATGTGTATTTGATATATTTTTCACAAAAAAGTCAAGTCAAATATCACAAGAAAGCTCTCATTCTCAGGAATTTGACGATGTAGATTATTTCATTGTGTCACCTCTGAGCGAATTTACATTTATACTCGTAGCACTGCTTCAGTCAGCCGCAAGCAGCCACAAATATTTATATACTCTATATTATCTTTTAGATTAGGATCTCTTCTTTCAAACAAGACCATTTCCACATTTCTGCGTGCTTCCATCGGTGAGATATATAGCGTTTTGTCCAGGTTCAGAAAAAGACGCTCGTCTGGAAACACGCACTCTTCATATCAGAAGCGCACAGCCAGCGCGTCTGATAGAGCTCTGTGGTCGCTTGTGGACTGCAATTGGTCAGATTACAGTCTGTCAGCTCCGCGACCATCTCAGAGCTGTGAAATTTGACACCTCTGCGTCACTCGTGGGGGAGAGGGGGGTCTTGCATCCGGGTCTGTGCCTGTGGGGGTTTTATGGGCTCTGTAGTTTATTTGAATGTTTTGAAGGCGAGATTCCCTCATGGAATGGATACTGCACACGCGGCTCGGATTATATCAATCTATGATAATCACATTACAAGTTATATATGGTGAAGAACGTTCATGGGCGCCGTGGAGAGGAATGAACGCGCGTCTGGTAAGGCTATATGAGCGTGTTTTATATTAGAATGGTTGTTTGGAAACTTGATAGCAGAGCTAGCATTATGATACACTGTTTATTGACAGAAAAGTACAGTACATTATGGATTTCAGTGAATATACAGTAAATATACATGTATTGTTACAGTAGTGTGTGGATGAACTGAAATGTGTTTGTTTGACACTCTGCTCTGGACCGGATGATGCAGTGTTGTCATGGAGAGATGCTCAGGATACAGGAGAGAGTCAGCTGATGAGGTGAGAGATGCTCTGAAGCAGTATCCCAATACAGAATGCATATAAATGGAATGATATAAAGCTGGAGGATATGGATTCTATTTTAGATTATCTACATTATAATATATATCTAGTCTATAACATCTTGTGCATCCTGAAATAATTCAACTGATTGTAGAATAACACAATATGTGAAATTTGGTCCAATTCGCTTGTGCCATTTTGTATATTACTACTTAGAAAAACATAAAAATGAAACCTAATTCAATTAATAATCAATTAAAGTGCTTCAATAGGATTGTGGGGGTAATGTGTTTTATAAAGCTTGTTTTTGCAAGGGAAACTCACCATGACACATTTCGATGCAGAAATAGACATTTTCACTCGCTTCACAAATAATGTTCTAACTCCTGTTTAGAAGCTGTTATTTGAAAGATTCTTTTTTCTGGTACTTTTTGGCATC
>NW_015506920.1:120803-121839 GCF_001515645.1 Sinocyclocheilus grahami
GGGACTGTTCCTCTGGGGGTTTTATGGGCTCTGTAGTTTATTTGAATGTTTTGAAGGCGAGATTCCCTCATGGAATGGATACTGCACACGCGGCTCGGATTATATCAATCTATGATAATCACATTACAAGTTATATATGGTGAAGAACGTTCATGGGCGCCGTGGAGAGGAATGAACGCGCGTCTGGTAAGGCTATATGAGCGTGTTTTATATTAGAATGGTTGTTTGGAAACTTGATAGCAGAGCTAGCATTATGATACACTGTTTATTGACAGAAAAGTACAGTACATTATGGATTTCAGTGAATATACAGTAAATATACATGTATTGTTACAGTAGTGTGTGGATGAACTGAAATGTGTTTGTTTGACGCTCTGAATGTTACAGCTAGCTGCCGAATAACAAATTAGCTCCGCTCTGGACCAGATGATACAGTGTTGTCATGGTGAGAGATGCTCTGAAGCAGTATCCCAATACAGAATGCATATAAATGGAATGATATAAAGCTGGAGGATATGGATTCTATTTTAGATTATCTACATTATAATATATATCTAGTCTATAACATCTTGTGCATCCTGAAATAATTCAACTGATTGTAGAATAACACAATATGTGAAATTTGGTCCAATTCGCTTGTGCCATTTTGTATATTACTACTTAGAAAAACATAAAAATGAAACCTAATTCAATTAATAATCAATTAAAGTGCTTCAATAGGATTGTGGGGGTAATGTGTTTTATAAAGCTTGTTTTTGCAAGGGAAACTCACCATGACACATTTCGATGCAGAAATAGACATTTTCACTCGCTTCACAAATAATGTTCTAACTCCTGTTTAGAAGCTGTTATTTGAAAGATTCTTTTTTCTGGTACTTTTTGGCATCTAGTGGCATCAAACAAAGTAAATTGCAGAGAGCTGGACCTAATAGAACCTGAATTACAGATTTTCAAAAAAATAACTACTTTTAAATCTCCAAAATCGCCTATGTTTGTTTTGTGTTTATAGTAATATTTGAAAAGTATATAATGTTAT
>NW_015506920.1:125512-138056 GCF_001515645.1 Sinocyclocheilus grahami
AGAGATGCTGTGATCACTATCCCAATACAGAATGCATATAAATGGAATGATATAAAGCTGGAGGATATGGATTCTATTTTAGATTATCTACATTATAATATATATCTAGTCTATAACATCTTGTGCATCCTGAAATAATTCAACTGATTGTAGAATAACACAATATGTGAAATTTGGTCCAATTCGCTTGTGCCATTTTGTATATTACTACTTAGAAAAACATAAAAATGAAACCTAATTCAATTAATAATCAATTAAAGTGCTTCAATAGGATTGTGGGGGTAATGTGTTTTATAAAGCTTGTTTTTGCAAGGGAAACTCACCATGACACATTTCGATGCAGAAATAGACATTTTCACTCGCTTCACAAATAATGTTCTAACTCCTGTTTAGAAGCTGTTATTTGAAAGATTCTTTTTTCTGGTACTTTTTGGCATCTAGTGGCATCAAACAAAGTAAATTGCAGAGAGCTGGACCTAATAGAACCTGAATTACAGATTTTCAAAATAATAACTACTTTTAAATCTCCAAAATCGCCTATGTTGGTTTTGTGTTTATAGTAATATTTGAAAAGTATATAATGTTATTTATAAAGAATTACACTCATATTTTGTAGTTCAAATGGTTTTCTTTACAATGAAACCATTTGTTTTCATTTCCTCCATTGTATGTGTGCAGGGTAAACATTTGAATTTGAGTATGTTAAATTTAGGCGAAAATACCAAGAAACGCCCTGAGCTTAATGAAATAATCTAGTGAGTAATGATATTAGGAGGATTATTAAGAGTCATTGGGACATTATCCAAAGTGATCCTCAGTTATTCATTGTATTCAATGATCAACCACTTTTTGTCTCTTCCATGAGTTCTAGTTTGGGGGATAAGCTTGTTCATGCGGATACTTACATCTCTTCTCCGACTACTCTTGTTGATGCCCAGGGTAATTTTCCATGCTATAATTGTACCTCTTGCACTAAATATGTCAAATGTAAATCATTTACACATCCTCGTACATTAAAAACATACAAGATTAGACAATTGATAACTTGTAAGAGTAGTGATTTAAATTATCATCTGTTTGTGTTCAGTGTTATATGCAGGCAAACCACACGTGCATTACGCACAAGACTCATTGAACACACAAGTGCCATTAGAAGACAGGATGATACATCTCCGATCTATCGTCACTTTAAGTCTGTCAAACATTCTTTGTCTGACGTGAAGTTCCTGGGCATTGAGAGGATCTTACATCTTTCTGTGATATTTGTCTTATTTGTATTGCCTATTTACTTGTATTTTTTATTTTGTAGCTGTATACCTGTAATAGTATGTGCCATGTACTGTATCTTAATTACCAGACTCTCTTGGAGCTCCACTTTTGATAATTGAGTTCTTGTGATAATTCAATTCAGCTAATTGGCCTTAATTGCTAATCTACCAAGAAAAAGGATGAACGCTAGATGCAAAGTGAACACTGAAGTTAGCAATGTGCTGAAACGTCTGCTTGCTCGTGTCTATCTGTTTTTAATTCACATGGACCCTGCACGATGCAATTTATAAAATAAAAAAATGTTATGCTAGAATTTTTAGCTTGAACTGGATTCAGTGTGCGGCTGGCAACCTTCTTGCTCAATTTCAAGTATTCCCTTGGCTCTGAAGTAAAAGGACTTTTTTCCTATTCGGAGAGCAACAATTTTTCTTTAAAGACAGAAAATAAAATTCTTTAAAAAAAAAAAAAAAAAAAGAGTTGGACACTTACTGACGTCATTATAAAAAGTGGTCCAGTGGTTCAAGTTTTGAAAATCTGGCTTGCATCAGTCTACTCCCTCTTTTCCTTTGGGTTCTCTGAAATCTGAAAAAGAAACCATGATGTTACTTAATAGCAAGTCTATTCAGTTATAGTCACATTCAAGAACGTTACTATGCTAAACACAATATGATTAACTTTTTTTTAAATTGCTCAACACAAATAATCTAACTATATTTATAATACTGTTGAATTATATATATTTAATCTATTTATTTAAAATCTATTTATTAAAATCTATTTATTTAATTAATCAAGATTAATGCTTTAATATCAAACGGAATCACTATGGTAGGGTGACCATACGTGCCAGTTTCCCAGGACGCGTCCTGGCCAGGATTTCTATATTGCCTAAAATAAAATATACACTATGGCAAGGTGTCCAATCTTTCCTCCCAAGTTTATCTCCAGCCCGAATTAAACACACCTGAAGCAGCTAATCAAGATCATTAGGATCAGTGAAAACATCCCTAAGTTACATATGTAACCATGGTTCATAGAAGGGAATGTGATGCTGCATCAAAAAGCTTTGGGAGCGCACCTGTGTAACCATGTGCTGAAGCATGAATGAAATCAGTCTAAAAGAGTAGCGAAATGTTGCCAGAAAGTGATGTGGAGACCATCAAATTTCATCCAGACACAGCGTTTTGTTCCCTTCGAAGAACCATGGTTACATGCGTAGCCTAGGGACGTTCAAGCTGCATCGAAACACTTTGGGAACGAAAATACCAACTCCACCATACTAACGAATGTACACGAGTACACACCATACACACGAATCTCGTGTGAAGTCAAAGCGCACATATCAAGACAGAAGCACTCTCGAGCCTGGAGTGATGCCTTAATCTAGGTTATAAAACCTGACAAAGGTGAGCGGGGTAGACCAGCCCACAGCTTCACAAACATCATGTAGAGACACACCAGATAAGAAGGCCTTTGAGGCCACCATACTTCAGGTTGAGTGGGACCTGACGGGAGGTCAGAGGACTCATAAGCCAGGGAGATAGCCTGAACTATCCACCTGCTCAGTGTCTGCTTGGTCGGCAGGAGACCAAACAAAGCAAACAAATAGTTTGATTTTCACCACAGGGCAGCTCTGTGGACATAGGTGTCCAGTGCTTGAACTAGACACACTTGGTCAAGATTTTCCTAGTCTTGCTCCCAGAAGGGTGGAGAACAGAAAGCCTGAAGCACTAAGGGCCGTGGAATCTGGGTAGGCACCTTCGGCACATAACCAGGCCTCGGGTGCAGAAATGCTTTGACAATCCCAGGTGCAAAGTCTAAACAGGATTGCACTTTCTGGCGATATTTCGCTACACTTTTGGACTGATTTCATTCATGCTTCAGTACATGGTTATGCAGCTGCGTTCCCAAAGTGTTTAAATGCAGCTCAAGTTCCTGAAGGGGAACTTCCAGTCAGGTAGGTTGGAGCTGAGCTCTACTTGAAGAGAAATAAACACCACGTTTTTCACATTTCTGTTTGGATTAATTTTTATCGGAATTGTGTTTTGATTACTCCATTTTTCACTGCTGATCTCCTGATCTCTGAACTGGACTGTTGTCACTAGCTAGCTTGCTATCTGTAAGTTTGCCATCGGGGTGCTGCGAGCCCTGTGTGCAAGCCCTCTACCCTGTTTTGTCTCCACCACGTTCGGCTCTTCTGATGGGTGAGTTACTGCTCTCTCTGAGTCGGTTGCGCTGTTTGTTTACTGCTTGCTATCTGGGTGCGTTGTCTCCTATTTAGTCTGCTGTTTTTGGTGAATTGGCGTTCAGGGTTTGTCTAACGTGGTTTTCGCTTGTGATTTTGCTCTTATTTATTCAGCACCAGCATACATTGGACAACAGCTTTTATTTTTCTTTCCCTTTCTGCCTCATTTTTTTCGTCTCACATCCATTATGGATATTGAATAATGGATAATTACCATCTCAGCTAAGGGCCTTGAACTGCCGCCCGTGTTGATCCTATGACGTATGAATGCTGTTGGAGGCTAGGGATTCTCCGTCGCTCATGATATATACACCGCTCAACACGCGTCTTCAAGTGTACCTTTCGCTCCAAACCTGATGCTCTTCCATGCATCTGGACTAACTACAGACTGCCGTCTATGCCCAGATTACTGCCTGCCGGCCAGACTAAGCAGCGCTCTTTGATCTATCTCACTGGTAGTGATCAGCAGCATACCCCTAATTCAAATCCCCTGTATTATCACTTTGCACTTTTAAACTGTCCATCAATCTCGGACAAATCCCCTTATCTCAATGAAATTATCCTTGACAAAAAGCTTGACTTTTTTCTTCTCATTGAAACTTGGCAAGTTCCTGATGATTTTCTGCAGCTAAATCTTCTCACACCAGAAGGATATAAATATCTGTCCAGACCTCGACTTCATGGTAAAGGGGGTGGTCACGCTGTCATCTATCATGATCGATTTATAAAGCATCTCCGTTGATTGTATCAACGTACGCTTCTTTTGAATCAGTTGCTTTATCCATCAGCGGTCCAACACCTACAGTTCTAGTTGTCTATCAACCACCCAAATACTGTAATACATTTTTAGAGGAATTTTGTGCATTTTTAACCTCAATGTGTACCTTATCACCTAATATTATTCTACTGGGTGATTTTAATATTAATGTGGACATTGCTAGTAACTCGCTCACTATGAATTTCCTTTCTTGCCTGGACAGTTTTGGTCTCCAGCAATATGTGGACTTTCCAACCCATTCTAAAGGCCACACTCTGGACCTTGTTTGCTGTTCAGGTGTTACACCTCTGGACTGTACAGCAACTGCAATACCCATATCCGATCATAAATTGCTTTCTTTCAATGTTAATGTTACACTCTCTAGATCCAGGCAACAAAGTTCTATGACATTCCGGAATATAAAAAAGATCAACCCCTCAGCTTTTACTGTTGCAATCACCGACCTCCCACAGAGTGATCATCTCTCTTCCTCTGATGAGCTGGTCTCCTTTTATAATTCTGAATTACGACAGCTTCTGGACAATTTTGCACCTCTTAAAATGATGAGCTGGTCTCCTTTTATAATTCTGAATTACGACAGCTCCTGGACAATTTTGCACCTCTTAAAACTCGGACTGTATCTTTCACTAACTCTGCGCCTTGGTTTACTCCTGAACTCCGCCAGCTAAAGTCTAGAGGGCGGCGTTTGGAACACCTTTATAAACGAACTGGACTTGTGGTACACAGAGAGCTGTATAACGAACATGTTCATCTTTATAAGGATGTTCTCTCTGCTGCCAAACATGAGTTTTATTTGCATTTAATTGAGTCTGGAGATTGTAATACTAAAGCTTTGTTCTCCACTGTAAATCGTATACTGAAACCTCCTGACAGCCTTCCTGCACACCTGTACTGCACTGCTCAATGTGATGAATTGATGTCTTTTTTCAGTAACAAAATAACTGCTATCCACCAACAGTTGGCCTCTCCGGCTAACCCATACTCTAATTCAGTTCACAGTGTTTCAACCGATTCCCCTCTTATTCTTTTCTCTTTTTTTACCCTGCCATCTGAATTAGAAATTTCTAATCTTATTCATAAATCAAATTCTTCTACATGCTTATTTGATCCCATACCAACTCACCTTCCGTCTTCCTTCTCTTTCTCCTCTTATAACTCGTATTGTTCATACTTCTCTTAGCTCTGGCACTGTTCCATCATCTTTTAAAATAGCTTCAATAACCCCAATTCTTAAAAAACCTTGTGCAGACCCTAACAATTTAGATAACTTCCTTCCCATTTCAAATCTTCCTTTTATTTCGAAAATTCTTGAAAAAGCAGTTGCAGCACAAATCCAAGCTCACCTTAGTAATAATAACTTATATGAGTGTTTTCAGTCAGGATTTCATCCCAAGCATAGTACCGAAACCGCCTTGGTGAGAGTAATAAATGATCTGTTAATTGCTGCTGACGGTGGGTCCTTATCTATTCTTGTTTTGCTTGATTTGAGTTCAGCTTTTGATACCATTTCACACAATATTTTGTTAAACCGTTTATCTGCTATTGGTATCTCTGGTATTCCTCTCGCTTGGTTTACTTCATACCTTTCCAATCGTACACAGAGTTTGTACAATTAAAACGTTTTCCTTTCCATCCCTTTTCTGTTAGCTGTGGCGTCCCCCAAGGTTTTGTCCTAGGTCCTCTGTTGATTCTAATCTATCTTCTCCCACTTGGTAATATCTTTTCTAAATTTGGTATTAAATTTCACTGTTACGCTGATGATACACAACTTTATATATCTACTAAGCCTGATTCCATTCTTCCACCTATCTGCCTTATTAACTGTCTTCACGAAATAAAAACCTGGTTCACTGCCAATTTTCTTAAACTTAATGGCAATAAGACTGAAGTACTCCTTGTAGCCAATAACTCTGTTCTCTCTAGGTCCTGTAGTTTTTCTTTATCCATTGATGATTCCTCCGTTTCTTCTTCTTGCCAGGTTAAGAATTTGGGGTCATCTTTGACAGCACTCTTTCATTTGAAGCTTACATTAATAGTATAACCCGTTCTTGTTACTTTCATCTCCGTAATATTGCTCGCCTTTGTAATGAATCAGCTCATGGGAAATATGAATAATTAACCATAACTAGTTATAATTAATTATGAATATTTTAGATCCGCTGTAGATATTTAGCTGACCTCTCAGGGTCAACTGTCTTGTCAATTCTAAGAACGTTAATTTCCTGGTTAAAGTTATAGAACCATTTGCATATTCAGCAGATCTACACCTGAGTGAAACGTCAGATTCTTAGTGCAAACACACCTTTGTAAAAAGGTGTCACTGATACTTAATGTATCAATTAATAAAACTAAGTTTGATACTTGCAAGTCTCGTCTGTCTGAAAATAGATTCCTGATGCAATCTTAAGGCCCAAGATCTTGCTGAATTTGGTTAATGAGAAAGAACCAATTTTGAGTCAGAGGATCTTGATGAATGGAAAGGTCAAGGCCGAAGCCTGGCACGTAACTTGGGATGTTCTGGAGCGTTGGAACTCACATCTTATCGAAACCTAGCAGGACCACCGACTGGGAGGGTCCCTGGAGCAGGGCCTTTAAGGTCGGAGAAGATCCCCGCTTTTCAAGATGGGCTTGTCCAATGAGAAAGATGGAAATTCCGAGCGGGAGGTGGCAATTGCTGGAGGGTTTACGACCCTTTGTCTCTAAGCATGGTAATTTGCTAATGGACTTGAATCGAAATTACTCAAAATTCTCAGGACCCTAATATATATTGCCTATGTACCAATATATAATATACACGCTTGTTTCGATCATAAGAAGGCGAATTCATAGATACTACACATGGTAGAGATATATATATGTAAGCTGACAGCAGTGTGTTTTGATTATAAGTCTGCATAACAGTATACGATTTCAAAGACCAAATACACGATGACAATAATATACCCAATGACCTGAAGGATCATGTGTGTTCATTCAAAGAAAGGTTTTCCTATGAATTAATTAGTAGAAAAGTCCATTTCTACTCTGCCTCTTGCCCTGGGACATGCAGGGATTTTCCCTGCTTTACATTCTTTTGGCCAATAAACCCAGTGATATCAGAGTTGGTTACCATGCAACAAGGGGCCTGTTTGGCTTCCTGGGGTGTTACGCATTTCGGGGGGAAGGGTTCATGGGTCCTCATATGGCTTGTTAACTGAGGGGGGTTACAGAGTATTTGTTAAATATAAAAACAAAATATATATTGTGTGTTTGATTGGTCCAGACGCTACAAATTCCCCCCCTTTCGAACGTTGTTGTCCGTAGAATAGACAACAACGAGCGATGTCAAGGTGCAGAACAATCGAATCATGGGTCATCGAGCTTATGCAGCAGGTGTCGAGGCTGTGTCCCCTGTCATCCTGACAATAATATACCCAATGACCTGAAGGATCATGTGTGTTCATTCAAAGAAAGATTTTGCTATGAATTAATTAGTAGAAAAGTCCATTTCTACTCTGCCTCTTGCCCTGGGACATGCAGGGATTTTCCCTGCTTTGCATTCTTTTGGCCAATAAACCCAGTGATATCAACGTTGGCTACCATGCAACAAGGGGCCTGTTCGGCTTCCTGGGGTGATACGCATTTCGGGGGGAAGGGTTCATGGGTCCTCATATGGCTTGTTAACTGAGGGGGGGTTACAGAGTATTTGTTCAATATAAAAACAAAATATATATTGTGTGTTTGATTGGTCCAGACGCTACATCTTCGTTCATCTCTCACTCCACACAGTACTGCCATTGTAGTTCACTCACTTGTCACCTCTCGCATTGACTACTGTAATTCTCTTTTATTTGGTTTATCACACAAGCTTCTCCATAAACTCCAGTTGATTCAGAATTCAGCTGCTCGTATCATAACCCGGACTCCATCTATACAACACGTTACTCCATCTCTTAAACAGCTTCATTGGCTTCCCATCAAATTTCGCATTGAATTTAAAATTCTTCTTCTCACGTATAAAGCTCTCCATAACCTCGCTCCAACTTACCTCTCAGATCTTATTCAGCCCTACACCCCTTCTCGAAACCCTTCGTTCTTTCTCACTGGGTCTTCTCCATACACCCACGGCTCGTTTAACCACCATGGGTCATAGAGCCTTTAGCCGTGCTGCTCCTCGCCTTTGGAATTCTCTCCCAGCTAACATCCGCAACTTAGATTCATTATCCCAATTCAAAGCTAAACTCAAAACTCACTTATTCAGAATAGTTTATCCTACATGATTACTGGATACACTCAAATCTTTAATTGTTTTTTTTTTTTTTTACTGCTCTTTTTCTTTTTATGGTTCATTGATATTGCTGTTTATTGTTATTTATTGCCGTTTTATTTATTGTTCATGATGTACGGTGACCTTGAGTGATTTGAAAGGCGCCTTAAATAAAATTTATTATTATTATTATTATAACCTCCGACTCACGCAACTTGATTTCCACGATACTAATACATTTGAATATATGGTATTGAAGGCTGACTCTCTTATAATTATCTTGCTCTATTGTCCTCCCAAGGCCTTGTCCAAGTTTCTTCTGAACTCAGTGAACTGCTAACCCTTGCCTGTTCCTGTTCTTCTGCTCGGTGACTTCAATATTCATATTGATGCTGTCTGCTCTAACACGAATCAATTACTGTCTATTTTTGAATGTTTTGATTTGACTCAACATGTTCATTTTCCCACTCATACGCATGGTCATATCCTTGATCTGATCTGTACCTCAAGGGTTGATATCTCTCTCATCTCTTCTTCTGATATTGGTATTTCTGAAACTGCTTGATTTTAGCCAAAGCTTGCTATTGCGTAGAAAATGTCCTATGACTGTTATATCCTATCGCAATCTCAAAGCTGTTGATACTGCATCATTTTGTGCCTCTATTGTCTCTTAAAATCTCCCTGTTGTCTTTGATATTTCTTCTCCCTATCTGATATTATCTCACTACCACTCCATCATTTTTGAAATCTTACAGGACCATGCTCCTGTTAAGACCAGATGTGTCCCTTCCACCCACTCCTCTCCTTGGTACACTCCTGAGCTCCATACCCTAAAGGCTACTGGTAGACGGCTTGAACGTCTCTACAGGAAAACCGGCCATACTGTTCACCATTTAGCTTTAATTTGAGCATCTCAAAAAATACAAATCTGCTCTCAAATCTGTTCGTTGTAGTTCTAGTCCAATTAATGAATCAAGCAATAGGCCAAAAGCATTATTTAACACTATAAATAAGCTTACCAAGCCTCCACCCCAGGATGCTCTAGTTTCAACTGAGTTTTGCTGTTCCTTCCTGAATTATTTGCTAGAAAAGACTGATGTCCAGCACAGGAAGTTCCTGAGGTTTGCTTTCGGGGGCAAAGCATACCAATATTGTGTTCTTCCTTTTGGTCTTGCACTCTCACCCCGCACTTTCACGAAGTGTGTGGATGCAGCCCTGGCTCTGGTGCAACTCCAGGGCATCCGCATACTAAATTATATCGACGATTGGTTGATTTTAGCTCAGTCAGAGCAGACGGTGGTTCGACATCAAGATGTCGTTCTCGCCCACATGATAGAGCTGGGGTTAAGACTAAACGCCAAGAAAAGTGTGCTTTCTCCATTACAGAGAACCACTTATCTAGGCATAGTGTGGGATTCGACCACGATGCAGGCACGTATGTCCCCTGCTCGGATCGAGTCGATCCTTACAGCAGTCGCGGGAATAAGAGAAGGCCGGTCACTCACTGTCAAGCAGTTTCAGAGACTGCTGGGTCTGATGGCAGCTGCGTCCAACGTGATACCTATTGGCCTGCTGTACATGAGACCCCTACAGTGGTGGCTCAAGACCAGGGGGTTCTCCCCGAGGGGAAACCCGTCTTCACATGATAAAGGTCTTGTGTCCCCACGTGGGACCTGGCCATGGTGCTAGAGGCTCTCTGTAGGCCTCCCTTCGAGCCTATTGAGGAGATCTCGGATCGCCACCTGACTATTAAAACTACCTTGCTTCTGGTGATATCTTCTCTCAAGAGAGTTGGAGATCTGCAGGCCCTGTCAGTGGCCCCGTCTTATCTTGACTTTGCGCCCGGTCTGGCCAAAGCGTTTTTGTTCCCTTGAGCGGGTTATGTCCCTAAGGTCCCTTCCGCAACACCACGGCCTGTCGTACTCCAGGCCTTCAGTCCTCTGCCCTTCGGGGATCCAGACCAGCAGAGGCTAAACTGTATGTGTCCAGTGCGAGCACTGGACGCATACGTCCACAGAGCTGCCCTGTGGAGAAGGGAGGACCAACTGCTTATATGCTATCTATGGTTCTATGGCCTAGACATGCAAGCCTCTCCTGCCTCTTCTGTTCTCACGCTTTAGCTGTGCACGCTTCCACACTAGGCGAGATTTGAAAGTCTGGCGGCGTGGGCATTCTCGTTCCCTAAGCGTCTTCCGACGCAGCTCGAGTTCCTGAAGAGGAACGTCTCAGGTTACGTATGTAACCATGGTTCCTCGATGGAACAAGACGCTGCGTCTCAGAGCCATACTTTCGGCATCTCTGCCAGCGCTTGCTTCATTCCTAGAAGCTGACGCTGGTCTCACCGCATGTGCTTTTATAGCTTCCTGTCCACTACGTCGCCCGTGACGTCTTGCCCATCTATTGGTCTGATTACACATGAGGTTCAGAGCCAGTCACGCTGAAGGGCGTTCCTTAAGCATCTTCCGACGCAGCGTCTCGTTCCTTCGAGGAACCATGGTTACATAAGTAACCTGAGACGTTTTCGCCCACTCCATAGTACGGAAACTGCACTTGTAAAGGTAGTGAATGATCTACTACTTTCTGGTGACTCTGGTTCTTTGTCTATACTTATGTTACTTCATCTCAGCTCTGCCTTTAACATAGTCTCCCATGAATTGCTTATTTCTCGCCTCTCAGATTTGGGTATTTCTGGTGCTGCCCTTTCTTGGTTTTCTTCCTATCTCTCTGACAGACAATTTTACATATTAGTATAGGATTTTTGATCACCTACTGTCCCCCAGAAGCAAGGTGTCCCCAGGGATCCGTTCTCTGGCCATTATTATTCATAATTACATAATGCCCCTTGGTCAGATCTTACACCGTCATGGTCTAAATTATCACTTTTACGCTGATGACATCCAATTATACACTATCTGTACACCTGCTCTCCCTGCCCAAATTGACAAAAATCTCTGCTTGTGTGAACGAAATAAAACATTGGCTTAACTTAAATTTTATGAAACTTAACATGGACAAAACTGAGATAATTTTTATTGGAACTCCGTCACTCACTAGCAATATTCCTACTAATTTCACCTGTGAGATTGCTGGTTCTTACATCAAACCATCAAGTACTGTTAAAAATGTAGGTGTAATCTTCAATTCCTCTCACTCCTTTCAGACTTATATAAACTCTATCACCAAATCAGCATTCTTTCATCTGCGTCGAATTGCCCAACTCCGTCCCTTCATCAATGTTAAAGACACTGAAACTGTTATCCATGAATTTGTTACATCACGCCTTGATTACTGCAATGGCCTCTTCATTACTTTACCAGCCAGCTCCATTTCCAGATTACAATACATTCAAAACTCTGCAGCTAGAATACTTTCCCACACCAAACGTTCTGCTCATATCACCCCAATTTTGTATAATCTCCACTGGCTTTCATTAGCATATCGTATTAAATTCAAAATTCTCGTGCTCACTTTCAAATGATTGCACGGCTTGGCTCCCTCGTACCTTTGTAACCTGCTTCTCCCCTACACTCCGACTCATTCACTACGATCTTCGGACTCTTCCCTTCTTGTTGTCCCTCGGTATCACATTTCTTCAATGGGGGGGGCAGATCATTCAGTGTGTAAGGCATTTGCGAACATCACACAAAGGAACGATGGAATCTCCGCATTCCATCAGACAACTAACCTCTCTTCTCAACTATGAGAGTCGTAAAGGCTGAACCATGGTCAGCCCAGGCGCCACCTTTCTCAAATGAGTTCCTGTCTCGCTCTGCTTATCTTTACAAAGAAAACACAGAGATAATGATTTTCCAAACCACCTCCGATGTCGACACAATACTAGGACAACAAGAACTGACCCCCTCCCATCTGGATTCATTTAAGCTACAGAAGGTCAGTAGGTTTCGTGACTGGCTTCAGCATCAATAAACCATCTAATGGACCACAGAACAAAGAACCTGGTATCTGGAAAAAATTCCCGCGACAGACACTCTTGGACCCCCTGACC
>NW_015506920.1:138068-139754 GCF_001515645.1 Sinocyclocheilus grahami
ATTTCTCCACATAATAAATGGGGGCCTCTTGTTAATGTATGCATGCTCCGCCTAGCAAGAAGGCGATTGGAAGATCGCATCGTGGGACGGACTTATGCAGCGGAACAAAACTCAATGCAGAACAGATTTGTTTGCTTGCTCTCGCCTGTTGCTGTGTTAAGAGCACTCCTACCTTGTGCTCCCACGCTTACCATCAAAGCGACCAGTCATCCAAAACTCAAACACTTCAGAGAAACACGATCTTCAAAGAACTTAACGCAAACTCAGACTGTAGCAAAACTGCTGAAGCCTCCGCGTCATAAAGAAGCCAACCAATCTCCGGAGGGCTTTTCCAAAGGACGTCATTCCGACGTCACCTCAGCGACCAATCAGCAACGGGGTTCCCTCAGCAGACATCCAGGAAACCAAGCAGAACGCAAGTAACGAACAAAATCTTATCTCTGTTGAACTGGTTTCGAGCTAATTTAAGCAGTACAATTAAGACAAATTCTCTGCTTTGTGAAGTCTCTCAGGTGAATTTAAATCACTTGTGAAAACGAGTTAGAACTTTGAACGTCATGCAACTCCGTCAACTCTCAGTCTAAGAAACTGTATATGTGTGTGTGTGTGTGTATGTTTGTGTGTTTTAGCCTAGTTTTGATGTAATCTGGAATAGCCAATAAAATTCATGTTTCATTTATAAAGAATCATTGTTGGTGTCTGGTGTCATATAATTTCAAGGTTAAAACTGTTGCCAAAAAGATCTCTTGCTTGCTGCCTAGCTTGTTGCTTACTCATAATAATTACCTCTCTAAGAGCTTACAAATTATCCTAATTGTGTTGACCGTAGCCAAGAAAATACATATGTAATTTGTTAAAATATACTAAGAATCACCGGCTCGCTGGACGACCCTTGATTTAAAGTGTAAACTATCAAATTTAGAATCAGTTCTAATCAGGTTGAATTAGGCTCTTCAGATCCTAGTCATCTCAAAACCTGAATCAATAATAATAATTAATTCCCTTATACAATTAATGAGTTAATTTGGTAACACTTTACTTGAAGGGGTGTGCATAAGACTGACATGACACCTAACATAACCTTCATTACCAGTGTAATTGCACCAAAACTCTGGAATTCTCTGGAATAAATTTGTGAAATGACTAAATGCATAATACTCATCATTGTCGTGAAACCGTGAATGTTCCTCAGACAATAATCGTACCAACAAAATCTATAATCATTGCATCCCTAGTCACAATGTGAGGTCACTGCACACTCACTGTGTGCTCACACTATGGTCACAATGTGAGGACACTGCACACTCACTGTGTGCTCACACTATGGTCACAATGTGTGGTCACTGCACACTCACTGTGCACTCATACGATGGTCACAATGTGAGGTTACTGCACACTCACTGTGCTCATACGATGGTCAAAATGTGAGGTCACTGCACACTCACTGTGTGCTCATACGATGGTTACAATATGAGGTCACTGCACACTCACTTTGTGCTCATACCATGGTCACAATGTGAGGTCACTGCACACTCACTGTGCTCATACGATGGTCAAAATGTGAGGTCACTGCACACTCACTGTGCGCTCATACGATGGTCACAATATGAGGTCACTGCACACTCACTTTGTGCTTTGTGTCATGGTCACAATGTGAGGTCACTGCACACTCACTGTGCTCATACG
>NW_015506920.1:140987-143494 GCF_001515645.1 Sinocyclocheilus grahami
AATGTGAGGTCACTGCACACTCACTGTGCGCTCATACGATGGTCACAATGTGAGGTCACGGCACACTCACTGTGCGCTCATACGATGGTCAAAATGTGAGGTCACTGCACACTCACTGTGCTCATACGATGGTCACAATATGAGGACACTGCACACTCACTTTGTGCTTTGTGTCATGGTCACAATGTGAGGTCACTGCACACTCACTGTGCGCTCATACAATGGTCACAATGTGAGGTCACTGCACACTCGCTGTGTGCTCACACTATGGTCACAATGTGAGGTCACTGCACACTCACTGTGCACTCATACGATGGTCACAATGTGAGGTCACTGCACACTCGCTGTGTGCTCACACTATGGTCACAATGTGAGGTCACTGCACACTCGCTGTGTGCTCACACTATGGTCACAATGTGAGGTCACTGCACACTCGCTGTGTGCTCACACTATGGTCACAATGTGAGGTCACTGCACACTCGCTGTGTGCTCACACTATGGTCACAATGTGAGGTCACTGCACACTCGCTGTGTGCTCACACTATGGTCACAATGTGAGGTCACTGCACACTCGCTGTGTGCTCACACTATGGTCACAATGTGAGGTCACTGCACACTCGCTGTGTGCTCACACTATGGTCACAATGTGAGGTCACTGCACACTCGCTGTGTGCTCACACTATGGTCACAATGTGAGGTCACTGCACACTCGCTGTGTGCTCACACTATGGTCACAATGTGAGGTCACTGCACACTCGCTGTGTGCTCACACTATGGTCACAATGTGAGGTCACTGCACACTCGCTGTGTGCTCACACTATGGTCACAATGTGAGGTCACTGCACACTCGCTGTGTGCTCACACTATGGTCACAATGTGAGGTCACTGCACACTCGCTGTGTGCTCACACTATGGTCACAATGTGAGGTCACTGCACACTCGCTGTGTGCTCACACTATGGTCACAATGTGAGGTCACTGCACACTCGCTGTGTGCTCACACTATGGTCACAATGTGAGGTCACTGCACACTCGCTGTGTGCTCACACTATGGTCACAATGTGAGGTCACTGCACACTCGCTGTGTGCTCACACTATGGTCACAATGTGAGGTCACTGCACACTCGCTGTGTGCTCACACTATGGTCACAATGTGAGGTCACTGCACACTCGCTGTGTGCTCACACTATGGTCACAATGTGAGGTCACTGCACACTCACTGTGCGCTCATACTATGGTCACAATATGAGGTCACTGCACACTCACTGAGCACTCATACTATGGTCACAATATGAGGTCACTGCACACTCACTGTGCGCTCATACTATGGTCACCATATTCATTTTTCTGTCGTACGTTCATTTCGTAAATGAGGCCCAATATGAGGTCATTGCACACTCACTTTGTGCTGATACAATGGTCACAATATGAGGTCACTGCACACTCACTGTGCGCTCATACGATGGTCACAATTTGAGGTCACTGCACACTCACTGTGCGCTCATACGATGGTCACAATTTGAGATCACTGCACACTCACTTTGTCCTCATACGATCGTCACAATGTGAGGTTACTGCTCACTCACTGTGCGCTCATACGATGGTCACAATGTGAGGTTACTGCACACTCACTGTGCGCTCATACGATGGTCACAATGTGAGGTTACTGCACACTCACTGTGCGCTCATACGATGGTCACAATGTGAGGTTACTGCACACTCACTGTGCGCTCATACGATGGTCACAATGTGAGGTTACTGCACACTCACTGTGTGCTCATACGATGGTCACAATGTGAGGTTACTGCACACTCACTGTGCGCTCATACGATGGGCACAATGTGAGGTCACCGCACACTCACTGTGCACTCATACGAGGGGCACAATGTGAGGTCACTGCACACTCACTGTGCGCTCATACTGTGGTCACAATGTGAGGTCA
The DNA here is from genome assembly GCF_001515645.1 of Sinocyclocheilus grahami. NCBI lineage: Eukaryota > Metazoa > Chordata > Actinopteri > Cypriniformes > Cyprinidae > Sinocyclocheilus > Sinocyclocheilus grahami. The sequence goes on from NW_015506920.1 coordinate 142,929, forward strand.
CCGCACACTCACTGTGTGCTCATACTGTGGTCACAATGTGAGGTCACTGCACACTCCACTGCACACTCACTGTGCGCTCATACGATGGTCACAATATGAGGTCACTGCCAGTGTTGGGGGTAACTCATTACAAGTAACGTGAGTTACTTAATCAGATTACTTTTTTCAAGTAACTAGTAAAGTAACGCATTACTTTTTAATTTTCAAGAGAATATCTGAGTTACTTTTTCAAATAAGGCAAGTTACTTTTTTTCCAATTTATTGATTGACAGTCATGTCCCCATGTTGAGAGAAATCAGAAGATGTTACTGTAGTTCTAAAATAAATATGAATATGCATTAATTCATCTCACTCACAAAAAAAAACAGATTCAGTATTCCTCAAAATGAATAAAAATAATGCAACTCAGAATATGACGCAAACCTGCCATAATTAAATGTTAAACAACACAAATATCCTTTATGTATTTAATCCCATTCTATTAACCAATGTCTTTGCTTCTGACCTTCGATGATCCAGTTCAACCGTACTAATAAGCACAAATTACTCTAGACAAACATTTGTGT
>NW_015506920.1:143686-143960 GCF_001515645.1 Sinocyclocheilus grahami
TATTGTAATGCATTACTTTTAAAAGTAACTTTCCCCAACACTGGTCACTGCACACTCACTTTGTGCTTTGTGTCATGGTCACAATGTTAGGTCACTGCACACTCACTGTGCTCATACGATGGTCACAATGTGAGGTTACTGCACACTCACTGTGCGCTCACACTATGGTCAGAATGTGAGGTCACTGCACACTCACTGTGCGCTCATACGATGGTCACAATGTGAGGTTATTGCACACTCACTGTGCGCTCATACGATGGTCACAATGTGAGGT
>NW_015506920.1:148095-149281 GCF_001515645.1 Sinocyclocheilus grahami
GCACACTCACTGTGTGCTCATACTATGGTCAGTGTGAGGTCACAGTGCACTCACTGTGTGCTCATACTATGGTCAGTGTGAGGTCACAGTGCACTCACTGTGTGCTCATACTATGGTCAGTGTGAGGTCACAGTGCACTCACTGTGTGCTCATACTATGGTCAGTGTGAGGTCACAGTGCACTCACTGTGTGCTCATACTATGGTCAGTGTGAGGTCACAGTGCACTCACTGTGTGCTCATACTATGGTCAGTGTGAGGTCACAGTGCACTCACTGTGTGCTCATACTATGGTCAGTGTGAGGTCACAGTGCACTCACTGTGTGCTCATACTGGTCACAATGTGAGGTTATTGCACACTCACTGTGCGCTCATACGATGGTCACAATGTGAGGTTACTGCACACTCACTGTGTGCTCATACGATGGTCACAATGTGAGGTTACTGCACACTCACTGTGCTCATACGATGGTCACAATGTGAGGTCACTGCACACTCACTGTGCGCTCATACTATGGTCACAATGTGAGGTCACTGCACACTCGCTGTGCGCTCATACTATGGTCACAATGTGAGGGTCACTGCACACTCACTGTGCTCATATGATGGTCGCAATGTGTGGTCACTGCACACTCATTGTGTACTCATACTGTAAGCTCACCATGTGAGACCACTGTCATATCATTGTGTTAAACTCTTTCTTTTAACTGTGATCTAAAAATTCCCTAATATTGGTCAGTAATATCACAAACATGTAGAATTTCATCTTTTATTTCCTTCAAAGTATTTCTACAATTCGGTTCCCTTTTTCATTTTGATTTATTTTCAGTTTGGTGTTGGCATTTGACAGACATTTCAATTTAACAGATACATTCTGCTTCTGGTATTGTTTTGATGACTCCTTTTCGATTCTTAACTTCGATTTCTTTGTCCCCTTGGAAAGACTTGACACATCGTGAAACACAGAACAATATGTCATTGCAATCAGTTACTAACAACCTAACAGGTGAAAATAACTATTAGTTAAACAAAATATGAAACAAATCATGCATCCATGCTTCCACAAAGCATGCTTGTATAGTTACTGAAATTTGATCCCGAGGTAGTAATGTAGTCTAGTAATGATCTGATTTGGGAAGTATAACAAATCATAAATACTGATATCTAACCTAAAGCCAGGGACACACT
>NW_015506920.1:149309-150243 GCF_001515645.1 Sinocyclocheilus grahami
TGCTTGTATAGTTACTGAAATTTGATCCCGAGGTAGTAATGTAGTCTAGTAATGATCTGATTTGGGAAGTATAACAAATCATAAATACTGATATGCAACCTAAAGCCAGGGACACACTTAACGACTAACTGAATCATTCTAAGACTGAAAACACTTATGATTTTAAATGCTGACTAGTGTAAAATAAAAATTTCTCCAGTGTAACAACTCCACAGTCAACAGTCCCTAACACAAATGTACATCACAATAGTGATGTTTGTCGTCGTCTTCTTCTTCGTTGGAGTTTTATGGCAGTTGACATCCATAGTGTTGCATTACTGCCATCTGCTGTCTCACTTTAACTTATTATATCTCAATTAAATTAGTCCTTCCAGTCCAGTCCTCCTTAGAAAATTAAACAAATATCTCCGTCCTTGGTTACTGTTTCCATATGTTACTATATTTTTAACATTAAACTCTACTATACCTATTTCCCGTAGCTGATTCTTGAATAGTGATGTTTGAATCTTCTTCTTCTGTTTTATGGTGGGCAGCACCAGCGTTAAGGTGCATAATCGCCACCTTCAGTGTTGGAGTGTGGACCAAAGTTTACTCATTTCATAAAAGAAACCCTTCATTTTCTTTATCAGTTCTGTACTTTTGAGATAAAGAAATAAGCTCTCTAATCCATAAGGGATTATACTTTTTTTTATTAGCTTTATTCCTTCCACTCCCACCTTTCTAAGTTCCTTCTTCATTGTTTGTTTTTCATCAAAATACTTTTGACAAACACATAGATGTTCCACAGGTTTTGTTTTATTATTGTTTTATTTACTGTTATTTTATGTACAACTATTCATTTATTTTGATTCAAGGGCATTGTGAAAGACACATAGCACTATCAGGCGCAAGTGGGGCAGCTAGAAAAAGTTTTGGGGTCCTGAACATTCTGCGG
>NW_015506920.1:151559-151918 GCF_001515645.1 Sinocyclocheilus grahami
AACCTGCAAAATCCTTTCTGTAGAGAGATCTAAATTAATACTATAGTTTATTGTATATGCAGATTATATTTTAAGTTGTTACACAAAATCAAGCAGTTTATAAGGTTTATCTCTCTATATACTTTAGGCATGTAGAACATATCTGCATTTCTGCATCAATGGATGTAATGTGTGCTGTAGGTGCGAAACGTTTAGTAATCTTAACCAAGATGTAGATGATCTTATCCCCAGTGACTAATATTTGAACTGCCTTCTCTCAACCTGCTCAAAATTTGAAACTCACAATGAGCTCAAATACTACTCACACCGTGAGAATCACAGTATGAGGATCGATTGAACTCACAATGAGCTCACATACT
>NW_015506920.1:151928-152976 GCF_001515645.1 Sinocyclocheilus grahami
TCGCCAGCGTGGTTGCCGCTAATCTCGCTTACATTACTAATACTCCATTCACACACATTACCATTGTTTTACGCACTGTTACTTGTTTTAATGGCGGATGTGTGTCTACCTTTGAGTGCAGGTGAGGACACATTCGAGCTGCATTCGGTGCAGGTCGAGCTGGAGGCCGTGGAGAAGCAGATCCATGACCTGGTGGGGAAGCAGACCCAGCTGAGAGAGCGGAGAGCCGCGCTGGAAACATCCCAGGCTGACGCTCACAAGTCTGAGGTAAGTATACAGCGCGCTGCTAACTCTCCCACCACCTCTACTCCGTGTGTTTCTCTGCACAGGCCCGGTGCACCCAGGACCCAATCTTCCCAGATGTCCTTCACTCCGGCGCCGGGACACCACGGACCCTGGGTGCACCGCCCACGGAAGACGCGAGCCAGGCCCCGGGCGACGACCTCTCCCCCTCCGCCGCCTCCGGTCTCTGAGACCTCCACCCGGAACCGCTTCGCTCCCCTCTGCGAGACGGAGCGCGACGCTGTGATCATCGGAGACTCCATCGTCCGGCACGTCCATGCTACGTTAGCTGAAGGTAAAGTGCACACTCACTGTTTCCCTGGTGCTCGTGTTCTCGATGTTTCTGCACAGATACCCGCGATCCTGAAGGGTGACAAGAGCCCCGGAGCGATCGTGCTTCACGTGGAGGCTAACGACACCAAGCTGCAGCAGACGGAGACACTGAAGAGGGACTTCAGGAGCCTGATCGAGACGGTGTGCCGCACATCGCCCGCGACGACGATCATTGTGTCAGGACCGCTTCCCACTTATCGACGAGGACATGAAAGGTTCAGTAGGCTTTTTGCTTTAAATGAATGGTTATTGTCATGGTGTAAAGAACAGAAACTGCTCTTTGTTAATAACTGGAATCTTTTCTGGGAGCGTCCCAGGCTTTTTCGCGCTGATGGCCTGCACCCCAGCAGAGTTGGAGCGGAACTCATGTCGGATAACATCTCCAGGGCGCTACGCTCCATATGACTAGTAAGTCAAATCTCAAATAACTGCC
>NW_015506921.1:0-56832 GCF_001515645.1 Sinocyclocheilus grahami
TGGGTGAGGAGGGTTGATGTTTCTGACTCGAGAGGGAGCTGCCAAACGCACACACCGAAATGTAATTGTATATGAATGCCTTCCTTCGTTTGTTAAAGGAATTGTTCAAAACGGACCTAAAATTAAATAAATAGGAATATAAACTGATTACATGTAATCTCAATTCTGGTAACTGTTGATTCTGGAAGTCTGGACAAAAAATAAAATAAAAATCAAACCTGGAAGACTTTTGGCATGTAAAGTCTTTGCTGTTTTCATGTTTGTTCATGTAATGCAGGGATTCCCAAACGTTTTTGTCAGCCAAACCCCTTTGAAATATTTACTTGAAATATCTCTGAGGAAGTTAATATTTCAATAATTTAATCAGACATTCACATGTTTACAGTTTGATGTCGCTTACTGGTCATGTTGACATGCAGGTAAACAAATTAAATATTTCTATTTTTAGTGTTCAAGTTTTTTAATAATTTATTTTACATTTCTGACACTGGACCACAAAACCATAAGGGTAAATTTCTGATGTAAAGTTATGTTTAATGCATTTTATGATGTTGATATAAAAAATTTTATATATATTTTCTTTTGCTTTGCTTTTTTATATCAATGGTATGTTTAATAGTAAGTTTAAAACAAGTTACATAAAAAGTAATCTAAAAGTAATCTAAAAAGTCATAATACATTACCTACAATAAGTAACCTAGATTATGTAACTACCTACAGTTTTCATCAATCTGTAATCTGTAATCTGTAATGGATTACAATTTGTAAGTAATCTTTAGTTGTTGAGTTTAAATTCAAGAGATGCAGAGAATGAATTACAAAGGGTGATATTTCAGTAGCACGCACTAACATTTCCTGAAACCAAATAAGCGCCAGAAATGCTTTAGGTCAACTTCCATTTCATTTACAGTAGCTCTTACATCTCTCTTATGTAAATGCTTTTGTCACAAAAATTTAACACAGTTCTAAACAATATCCAATTAACCTGTTCCTTTTAGAATACTTCCTTGATCCATTTTGATCCATGGACAGTTCCAACCTAGAAAATAGACCAGCATTTCCACAACAATTCAACAATTTGACACCAATGAGGTGCCAAAAATATAAGCAGTAGGCTATCAACAGTATTCCTCGTGCCTCAACTCGGTTTTGACCAAATCTTAGATTGTCTGATTCGGTCTGATATCCTACAATATATATATAACCTTGTCGGGCGAAGGAAGCAGTGCAGGCTGGATTCTGCAGGAGACGTGAGGGCAAGGCCTGGAATGGCCTGAATACTTTTTCATCCTCTTGTCACATCTACATTTGAGGTTGCTTCTCTGTTTCATGGCAGCGCTCGGTGAAATCAGGGGGCCAGAACTTGAAAGGCACTGGAAGCTCAGAGCGGCTGAGATGTAAATGACTGCAATTCGCGCTTCTGTCTTACTGTGTCTTTTCTCTGAGGGTTTTTTTTTTTGTTGATTTGTGTGCATTGGTCAGGGGAAGAAATGACAGCCCCTTGATGACTACTGAGAAAAGTGTGAAGCCTCTAATCTTCTCTGCTAAAAAAAAAGGCTTCCTATTTATTAAACATCAGCAGCAGCAGAATGTGTTTGCTAAGTGTAAAGGCATGTTCACACCAAGGACGATAACTATAAAGATAACGATAAAGATATAAATCGTTCTCAATATTAAAGAATGGCAGAGTCCACACCACAGCTATAACCATAAAGGCACAGAGAAACAATATCGTTGGAATCACTTTCAGAACGATTTGTTTCCAGCTGATGAACGATACAAACATTGACAGCCAATCAGAATCAATCCTGCTATGACGAGCTAGACAATTTAAAGTGGCAGACGAGCGTGCGCTTGGAATAAACAGACGATATGCGGACGCTAATATAGTTATCTTCATAGTTATCGTTCTTAGTGTGAACAAGCCTTAAGACTGGGACTTATTCAGTCTAAAATCTGCTTTCTTCACAGCTGAATAAAACAAAATAAACAATAACTATTCCAATGCAATTCCTTTTAACAGACAAGTATGTGAATAATAAGTTCATTTTATATTATTCATTCCTTGTATGCAGTACCGTTGCAGCTCTGTAACAAATGATACACCTACAGTAGTTTGCAGTTTATGGAAGTATTTCTATACACTCTAAACATTGTTAATAATAGCGTGATTAATGACCCAATGGCAGAAAAGGTTAATATGATGTCTAATGGGGTGAAACTTAATATAAAGAAGAAGTAGAAGAAATCTAATATTACTATACTTACTGATGTTTGTGTTGTCGACCCATCAAATATGATGTTATTAAGGGCTTTTAATTTAACAGTCAATTTAATAGTTAATTTGGTGTGATTAATTATAACGAAATGGATGCAATTAATCATGCCCCAAACGTAAAGTATATATATAGACACCCAGCCTTCTTTTCTTTAAAGCTGAACTGGTTTTAACATGTCGCAGTGTATAAATAAAAATTATAGTATGAAAAACAATGCAAATAAACACTGAGGCTGAAATATAAGAACACAAGCCCCTACTGTACCATAGACAGAATGACAGAAACTATTGCAAAATAGTTGGATTGTAGATAGCAGGAGAATTAACGATTATGGCTTATCAGAAGAAATAAAGAGATAAAGACTTTGCATTGACTTTTGAACCACGTTTCGTCTTTGTAATGCTTTAGTTTGACATAAAATATGATCTTCTTCTGGAGGGATTTCTCAGCAAACATTTACATATGGGATTTATCAACCTGTCATGAAATTAATCAATCAATTAATTAATAAATAATAATAACAATTGACAGCCTTCATATTATTATTATTATTATTATAGTTTCTATCACCTTCGATTCAACTCATGCAAGAAGACCAGCTGTTCACACACCAGCTGAGATTTACCCTAGATATTTCTGAAGTCACAGCAGGACAGTCGAATGAAGCGTCACACAACCAAAATACACTCAATCAGAGCAGTATGCGTGCTCGGAGTGGGAAGGCATATAAGCTAGATCTCTGTGCAGCTCTGAGGAGCGTATCCCTCTGTTCTCGTAGATGAAGATGTAGCGGGTCGTCTTCAAGCAGATTGTACACACTATGCTTTGGCTCTATAATGAAATGCCATATGTTTCCCTTGTGCATCTCACAACTGCTACGTCTCTAAACTGGGAAAAAAAGACACACAATGCACATTGTAAGGCTGATCAGCTGTCTATATGCATGTTTCAGGTACATGCAATCTCTCAGGGTTTTTTTTTTTTTTTACACTGCAGACTTTTTGACAATTAAAACCATTAAAGTCCTTTTAGTTATTTGTGGTGCAAAGATGGAGTTGTTCAATTGACAATACAGCTTTCCCAACACAAAGATGTTTTTTTTTTTTTTACACTGCAGACTTTTTGACAATTAAAACCATTAAAGTCCTTTTAGTTATTTGTGGTGCAAAGATGGAGTTGTTCAATTGACAATACAGCTTTCCCAACACAAAGATGTTTGTGGTGCTGGCATGGCCTGCTGGTGATGTGTGATGTGTGATGTGATGTGACATGTGGCCAAGTATGGTATATATACAAGATACATGAATGTATTTTATAGTGTTTTAAATAAACGAAACAATGAGTTATTTCAACCCCCTTTATGACTGAGTGCAGGTTTGTTGGGGGCATGCATTCTAAGGTTAAACATCTTGTCTGTGAGATTTATAAATAAATTATCTAAAAATAGCACATATGTTAACTTATTTGTTCTTTTGCGGCCTGCTGAAAATCCTTAACCTAACTAGTTTGCTTGTAAATCTCTAACTATGCTACACTATCACCAACACTTGTGTTCAGTCTTTTTGTCACATTCATTTCTCGCATTTAGCACAGGTTTTGCATTCAATCAATCAGTTCCAAAAAGAAAAAAAAACAAAGCCTGGGCTAATTGAAAGAAAACAAGTTGATAAAGGATTGAATCCAATATTTGGTAATAATATAGCAGCGTCATACCCTGTGTGAATAAAGTCAATTTTATTCAAGTTTCATTCCAATGAGATAACATTAACTAGAATTTTTGGGAAAAACTAAATTCAAAATGACTCGCAACATGAGGGTTAAAAAAACATTTCAACAATGTCTAAGACTGTGCTAGATTTGACAAAGACACCAAAGCTTTGAAAGAAAGGGCAGGAGTATTGAATATCAAAGTATCGTGTTGTGATTTATGACAGTTCACCCTATAAATGACTAAAGTTAAATGAAGGTAAACGACGTCTCATTTCTTTCTCCTACATGCTGTGCCTGTGTGAAGCATCCGCTAATGTCTTTCTGCATGCACGCTCTGTGCAGTCTATTATTATATGCAGTGGGTGTCAGGTATGAGAGAATATGTGCGCTGATGTATTCATGACCATGCGCTTCGAGCAGCGGGCGTTCTGCATGTCGCTGTGGACGATTTCTAGGTCCTGCTGTTGCCTGAGACGAGCTGTCGTCCACGGGAGCCATTATTATGCTGCCCACCTCTCCCCAGCCTCATCTATTGATGAAAATGAGATATAACAGAACCCTCTTCACGTCCATGGATCGATACTGATATATTTTGATGAAAAAAAAGGATAGCAGAATTGAGGAAAATAATGGATATGATATTCGTCTGTGTGTGTTGCTTTTGATGAAAGAACATTTGTTCAGGTCTCATTGCCTCAGTGGCAATGGAACATGTTTGAGGTTGGCGTATGTGTGTGAATGCTTGTGTACACACACACACACACACACACACACACAAACACAAACACACACACACACACACACGCACACACACACACAAACACACACACCACCCTTGGACAAGGACACCCCTGAGGAGGCGATATCCCATCTCTACAGGAGTGACCTGCACCGGCGGGGTCCGCATGAGATGATGATGATGATGATTCATTGACAGACTCTGATGACTGAGTGAGAAATTTATTTATTTTTAAATAAGTTTAATTGTGTTAACATTGTTAGTTCATGATATGCATTAACTAATGTACTGTAAATACTAAGAAAAGAAAAATAAATATTTTTTTCACATTTCAATTTGTATAAAATAACTACCTCGCTGTTTTATTACCAGTGCCAAGAATTGTTCTTGTGTGCCGACAGATCTAATAGCATGGCATCTCTGTCTCGTTGCCAGAACAAAAACAACTTTTTCGGTAACACTTTTGAATTGGGAACACATATTCACTATTAATTAAGAGTTTTCCCTCAATAACTTCTAATAACTCCTAATTTGCTGCTTATTAATAGTTAGTAAGGTAGTTGTTAGTTTAGGTATGGGGTGGATTAAGGATCTAAAATATGCTCATGCAGAATAAGGCATTAATATGTGCTTTATAAGTACTAATAAACAGCCAATATGCTAGTAATATGCATGCTAATAAGCAACTAGTTAATAGTGAGAATTGGACCGTATAATAAAGTGTTACCAATCTTTCTTATAATTATATTGTTATAATATCATTTGTTTTAGCTTGACTGTCCCTGCTCACAGTGTTGGGTAGTAAGTGATTACATGTAATCTGGATTACGTAATTAGATTCCAAAAAAATATGTACTTGTAATTAGATTAAATTACATTTTAAATTACTCATAATCAGACTTCAGTTACTTTTTTTTATCGTTTACATATTATTCACACAAGTCTTTGTCTTTGGAAGGCTTTTGTCTTTCAAACACATTAAAATGTTTATTAAAAGCACAAATTCACGTTATTTCTTATTTACATGTAAAGCAGGGATTCCCAAACATTATCAAAACACAGTGGCTAAAAACGCCCACAAACAAAAAGCTTGAGGCTGTTATTACCAATATTTAAATAACAGCCTCAAAACAACAATGCCCAGTTTTTCTCTTGTTTGCTAAAGTGCAGAAAGCAGCAGACTGCTGTTTTATTCTCTAGGTAACAAAGAAACCGGCAAGAGACGCTGGCATACAGTATTTAATGCCTTTAGTTCTGTATGTGATGCTTCAAAGGTTTTGTGTGCAACAAAACATCCAGCGCTCTCTAAATATTTTATTAACATGTAAGTTCTCTCTTTCAACCACACCATTTTGCTGTTAAAAAAAGAGAAAAGTTTTGTTTTTATGTATTCCTTAATGTAGTCCTTATGTAGCCTTCCACTGTACAGATTTGAGTATTTCAAGTAGGATTGAATGCTATATCATATGACAAAATGGTAACGCTTTGTAATTTTGAATTATTTGCAAACTAGTAGTTTGTAGTTAATTCTTATTTCATAAATTGAACTCTCTACATCGTTAATACTTTAATAGGCACATGTGAGTACATGTGAGTTCTTCATTGTCATTGTCATTTCCAAATTATCATTGTTAAAGAAATATATGAAAATAGTCAAGTGAATTGATACATTTTTATGCTTAATTAAAGTGTTTGTAAGCATTTTAGCTTAATGCATTTAATGTCTAATAAAGTGTTGTTGCCTTTAATTTAGTATTTCCGTGAGCTAATATAAAGTGAGAAGGATTGAATTCTAATAAACCATTAACAACTACTTTTCGACAAGATGTTAACAAAGGATAATAAAGCATTATCTAACTCTTTACATATTAGATAATTAAACAATAACAATTGGTTAACTACTATGACAGTTAATGAAGAACTCTTTGTAAATATCATTCATTTTTAACAATGCAGGGAGTACAGTTTATTAAAAAAATGAATTAACTAGTTGAATTAATTGGCGATTGAGTTTGGGTCTGTTCCTCGCAGTAATATGGATTACACACTCTTAAAAATAAAGGTGCTTCAAAAGGTTCTTCAAGCGATGCCATAGAAGAACCATTTTTGGTTCCACAAAGAACCATTCAGTCAAAGGTTCTTTAAAGAACCATCTCTTTCTTACCTTTTTATAATCTGAAGAACCTTCTTTCGCCCCAAAGAAGCTTTTGTGAAACAGAAAGGTTCTTCAGATGTTAAAGGTTCTTTATGGAACCATTTAGACAAAAAGGTTCTTCTATGGCATCGTGAAGCACCTTTATTTTTAAGAGTGCAGTGCACAAATAAAATTAATTTATTTTGTAATTATGTTGTGTTTTTGGTATTTTATGGTTCTACTGTCAGTCACAGCATGTCGGAGAAAACACCTAGTGTGTCCCACAGCAAACAAACTAAATATTACATGATAAGTAATGGTTAAACGATTGCAGAAATGTTACTCAAGGGTTTAAAGTGCCGTTTTGTTTAACTTTATGTAATACAATATAACAGAAATGTTAATGTCGCGATTTCAACATTCATAGGTATTCATTTGTAAGTCTTTAAAGGTGTTAATACGTAAATAATTTACATTTTAGGAGTTGTCAATGCGTCAGTATTGTACGTTTAGATGCTGCAAATATGTCAGTATTGTATGTTATAGTGTCTGTACACACATAAGTAAAATTACGTTTGGTAGAACCACATTTTACGTAAAATACATACGAGTTCTACTGAGATTACGTTGCACATGCAAATGAGGCCTATGCACTTTACCAAAGAACTTGTTTGTTAAAAAGTCAAATAGTACATAAAATTAGTTAAAAAAAATATAGCATAGGTGCTTCGTGGACATAAAGTACACTATACTCACTGCATCTCCTGAGAATATCTGCGGTGCTCAGAAGAGAAGAGAAAGAGTGAACACTCTTCACGTGTACATGCTGTGAGAAGAGAAGCGCTCATGCCTGCTCCTGAACATCTGAACATATACAACAAATCAGACAGCCATCAACGGATTTTCCTCTGTCTGTTCTTCAAAATATAATCTAATATGTATGCAAACGCATGCAACTGTGTCTAAGCAATGAGACTCCTTGTCAAGACAAACAGGTCGCCCGCCACTGCGCAATACCCACATGTGGCGGCTGTGAACAATGTAGCCTATAAATGCAAATTCAAAACTCATCTGTTTAGCTGTGCATTTATTGAATGAGCACTGCAATGTTCGAACTGATTGCACTATATTTTATGTATAATCGTTTTCTATTCTTAACTGTTTTAAATTCGTTTTAAACATCTTAAATACATTTTTTAATCATTTCAATTTTTTTTAATTCCTTGTTTTATTGTTGTGATTTTTTTTCTTTTGTTTATGTAAAGCACTTTGAATTACCATTGTGTATGAAATGTGCTATATAAATAAACTTGCCTTGCCTTGTGTCACGAATCCGATCCATGAATTTCCATCCACTTGCCACCAGAGGTCGCCCTTCCATGATATAGACTCTCGCACCACACAGACTGTTACACATCACCCTGGACTACATTTCCCATGTTCCATTGCACTGATTACACTCACACCTGAAACCAATTACACGCTCACCTGAATGCTATTACACACACTATATAACACCTACCCTGATCCTGCTCTAGTCGCCGCGTATTGTTCTGCATTTTTCACTCCCCAAGTGTTAGCTGCCTTACCGAGCCATTCCGTGTTTTCTGTTTTAGTCTCGTGTATTGTTTTGTGTTTATCCCTGTTTAGCGGATAGCTGCCTTACCGAGCCTGTTTAAGTTTTCATAGATTTCTTAGTCTAGTCTTAGTCTTGCCTTGTCTGTTTTCCTGGTCTCTGATTCACGCCATGTATCTTGGATTAACCCTTTGCTTGCTGTTTCTGACTCTGTTTGCCCCTGCCTGGACCTTTGCCTTCTACCTGGATTCATCTTTTGCCTTGCCTTCGATATACCTGTTTGCCATTGTCTGACCCATGCCTGTTAAAACCACGTCTCTTAATAAAAGCTTGCATATGGGTCCGCATGTCTCTCGTCTCATAACACCTTGCCTTGCCTATTTAATGTGTAAATTAAGGGATATTAAAAACTAAGTAAATAAATAGAAAAAAATACATACGCGCACGCAGTAATGTCATGTTAAGCAGTATTTTAGGTGGTTTGTGTACTTTTAGTGTTTAATAATATTTTTGGTTTTAACCGTATTAACTGCGGTATATAATTTGCAGGCTGCACACGCAGGTGTGTTCAACTGATAAAGTAAATAAACCTTCTTCAATGCTGGCAAAAACAATTAAAAGCAAAAATACCAAATTCCCAGCCTAAAATAAAATAATTAAATAAAAATAGTAAAATAAAATAAAACAATCAATAGAACAAAAAACATTTGTATTTAATTTTATTTAATTTCACTAAAATCTGCATTTTATTATTGGAAATTACAGCTTAAGCAATGTACCATGTGTATATTTATTTAATTAATAATTTTTTCCTTCAAACACATAACACAGTAGTTTTACTAGTTATGAAATGCCCCAAAGAATAAAAACACTACAGCAGATGGCTGCATAGGCAGTGTGGCAACACCAGTGTCACTATTCAATAAGGATTTAATGAGTTAAGACAACCAGAATGATGAAAACACCACGTTCACACTCGCTATGACACTGTAATTTTCACCTCTGTAACTTACACCAGTCAAAGACACAATTAGGATCTGAAAAACAATCTTTTTTTTTGACGAATGTGTGTGCCATCAGGAGCATGTGAACGGATCAGCGGAGGGCTTTATTTCTCCCTCGCACACTACTACTATTAATCTGCTAAAAATAAACACAGGCAGGGGTACAATTTCCAACATATATCGGCACACCAAAAAACTGCATAGTGGCAGGTCTCCTTTTCTCATCACAGTAACTGTGTGAAGCAGCTTTATATCACATGAGAGGATTGAGCCATACAGATTCATGAGGACTGAAATCTTCACAGTTTCCTAAAAGCCATCATATCTTGGTGTTAAATTAACACACTGTGTATAAGGATTTAGGGCAGTTCACCATTAGTCAGGTGGCAATTGGATCAAAACTAATGTTTAATCGTGCCTCCATATGCATTAAGATGCATTGCTTGCAGTAAGCAAAAGGCTGTTCTGAATTGTTTGTGTCATTACCATTTCATTGCATCCATTACTAAAAATATCAGCGGAGCCTATTAAGCTACAAGCTAGCCAAGCATCATTTACTAAACATCTCTCTCCAATGCATCAGATCATCATTTACAAATCCTGTGGAAAAATCTATCTTAAAGAGATGCCCTGACAGTCATGTGAATGCATGTATGTGTGTATGTTTTATATATTTATTTAAAAAAATAAAAAAAAATCCTAAAAGAACTTTAATTCCGGCAAGGACAAATGTATTCAAACCATGGATTTTCCAGGGTTGAAAAAATGTATTCGATTGTACTTTAAATCCATGGTCTTACGTATGCAAGAAACTGGGTCATTATGACAGCAAGTATTTGATCATTACCATAATAATTTAAGTTTACACAGGATATATGAGTTATCTATGAGATCTGGAAGCATCTGGATATACAGTATTTGTATCACACTCAACATTTTCTCTTCAAAGTGTAAAATGTGAAGTCAGACTAACGCTTGATTTATATAGGGCTAAATAAAATATTCTGCCTATATGTGTCTAATTTTTCTTAATCCTTAACTGATATTGTTTTCCTTTACCAGGCTTTTAAAGATTATATTTGAAGTTTTTTTAATGTCAGACAGCATTAGAGCAGAACAGAATTTGCGCACAAGGATAACTAATAGCTTGCTGAGACTTCCAGTTACGGCGAGGTGCTAAGAGTTCGCAACTTTTCAGGTCTGCTGCTAGTAAGTAATCAATCCTACAATACAAACCAGAATTGTATTTAAAGCCAAGCAACAATGAATATGAGACAGGGAATTAAAATGTCATGCAAAGATGGCAAAAAAGACAAGAAAAAAAAACACTTAATGAAAATGAATACTCCGAGGTTGAAGAAATTAGCGACGCCATGGCAACTGTGGAAGACGGCCCTGATGAAGGAGATGTAGTAACTTCAGGCGAAAATAACAACCAAGATTTCATGAAAGCCATTATGTCCTTGAAAAGTGGACTTTATAAGAAAATTGATGGTGTGCAAACAGCAATTACAGAGGTAAGAAATTAGATACAGGAATGCACAGGGCGCATAGCACATGACGAACAACGTATTTCTGATGCTGAAAACAATGTTAATGGGCTAATATCCAAAGTGAGCACATTGGAAAACACCGTTAAAACTCTTTCAAACAAAGTGGAAGATTTGGAATGCAGAAGCCGACGGAACAATGTGAGACTGATGGGCCTACCGGAGAAAGCAGAGGGCCGGGACACGGTTACATCTCTGGAGAAGTGGATACCAGAGGCTCTAGGAATGGAATCGCGGAAGACCTTGGTAACTGAGTGGGAGCACAGAATCGGCACTCTGACGAATATCGACTCGCGCATGACACGCCCCGAGGACACAAGTTCTTGAACTTCAAAGACAAGGAGTGAGTATTAAAGGCAGCCAGAATCAAAGAGAATGTTCTTTACAACAACGAACAGGTCCTGAAATATTGGAACTACAACTAAAAATGTCTCACTAACCTTAAGTCTCTGCCTCATACATATTCAAAGTTACTTGAAAACTATAAAGCTATAAAAGGTTGTTTAGTCATTTCCTCCTTATTAGTGTTTAGAAGCCATCTAAGATGTTTGAATTCATCCATAGAAAATTCTCAGTAGACTTCTAATGGCTTGCACAAGATTTGTGTTTATATAGCACGCTACCCGGTGGCTGGGAAAGAGCTGGAGAGTCTGATTAGAGATTATCATTTAGTACCAAACACAAGATGAAAGCACAAACACCTTGCAGGCCAACAATAATGGCTTCGATGACCAATTTATTTCCAACGCAGAAAAAAAAATGCACATAGCCATGCAATGATTTAACATTTGAAGAAAAAAAAAAGGAGTGGTCCAGTAATCAGAAACAAACATTGATGGTGTCAAATAACACATATCTCTTCATCATTCAGGACTAAAGACTGTGCTACACAGAGCTGGGCAGTAACTGATTACATGAAATCTTGATTACATAACAAATAATTGTGCAAGTTATCCAGTGACCTTCAGTAACAGTTGATTCTGGACAAAAATATTTCAAACCTGGAACACTTGGGGTGTGTAAAGTTATTGTTGTTTTCATGTTCATTAAAGTTTGCTCATATAATTCCCAAATATTTTTTTTCAAACCTGTCTGACATAAAATATTTACTTGAAATATATTTCTGTTGAAGGTTTCAATCTGACAACACATTCACATGTTCACAATTCTTTTATGTCGGTAAATGGTCACATTGACATGCAGGTAAACAAATACAATTTTTATTTTATTTTACATGTTCATGATTTAATGAATTAATAGCTTTGTATCAACTCACAAACCCACTGCAGTTCTTGCATTAAGCCCAGAAAATCCTGGTGTAATGTAATGCATTTTTATGATGTTGATATAAAAAAGGAATATATTTTCTTTCTCTTTGCGTTTTATATTTCAATTTAGTGTGTTTAATCGTAAATTTAGAACAAGTCAGATAAAAATTAATCTAAATAGTAGTCGGATTACATCACCTAAAATGAGTAACCTAGATTACGTTACTGATCATGTACATTACCATGCCAATCCCTCCGAGAGTTGTCATGACAGAACTACAGTTTTCATCATGTAATCTGTAATCAGTAACGGACTACAATTTCTCAGTAATCTACCCAGCACTGATGCTACAACACATTGTGCCATTAGCGCATGCAATCTCATACTATCCATCCTAAATAGTATGTGAGATTAAAATAAGTGTGTCCTAAAGCATAGTATGTTGAAAAGAGTATGCCAGAAGTCCCTGGATGGACTACTATTTCAGGTATATTTTTGAAGTGTGGATCCGTGCACAATCTGATGTCTAATATTACCCACAATCCATTGCGCTTTGACAACGGATTCAGTTCAGAACTACAAACATGAATAAAAAACATTAAAAAACGACAAACATGGCGGTTGTGTGCGACCGACGGTTAAGTAGAGAGGTTTAGATAAAGGGGTTTGAGTTAAGAAAGAAAGAAAGAAAGAAAGAAAGAAAGAAAGAAAGAAAGAAAGAAAGAAAGCACAATATTTAAACAATTGTGGGCAAATAATAAACTTGCCTGACAGGCATCAAACCTAAATTACAGTGATGAATCTTGGCACATTATAAACAACACAATATGATGCTTATCTTGCATATTGGTTCTTTGATATATAATGAAAAGGATTCACTTTTCGTTGTGTCACTTTTTGGTGACCAGTGTGTAAAATGAAGTCAAAGTTTTTGAACGTGTGACAGCCACTTCAATGTTTCCTGCAAATGATGTGGAGAAAAAAAAAGTCACTCATTTGAAATCTTTAATTAAAAACCCTGGACATGGTTTGGAAGGCAGCTTAATTTCACAGCTGAAAATCCATGAGTGCTTTCAGATGCTGCTGATCAAAGAGCTCTCGAGAACGGGACTGGGGGGATGATGAAGAGAGAGAGGAAGTGATGAGAGAAACAGCAGGGTGTGGTGAACATGCAGAGACAAGAAATACTGGTGAAGAAATCAGTGATAGGCCAGTAGTGAGGACAGAAATCTGCAAGACAACTATTACACAGCAGCAAACTACGGTTCACTTTACAGATCTTGAACTCCACTATTTTTGAAAATAGGCTCATTTTCCAACTCCCCTAGAGTTAAACAGCCGATCTCCGGGTCTGGCGGTAGCACTTTTAGCTATAGCTTAGCATATATCATTGAATCTGATTAGACCGTTAGCATCCCGCTCAAAAATGACCAAAGAGCTTCTATATTTTTCCTATTTAAAACTTGATTTTCTGTAGCTACATCGTGTACTAAAACCGACGGAAAATTAAAAGTTGTGATTTTCTAGGCCGATATGGCTAGGAACTATACTCTCATTCCAGCGTAATAATCAAGGAACTTTGCTGGGTTACCAGCTGTGCGTGCAGACACCAGTGGTGTATCCCTCACCCTAGATACCAGACTGGGATACCGAAAGACTGACCCTGACAATCTGGGTGCAACAGACAGGACATGACAAGACGCCTGTCTATCAGCTGTGTCCTGACGAGACTCAGGATGATCAGCTGTGACGTGACGTGACTCTGGATGATCAGCTGTGACGTGATGTGACTCTGGATGATCAGCTGTGACGTGATGTGACTGGATGATCAGCTGTGACGTGACGTGACTCTGGATGATCAGCTGTGACTTGACTGGACTCCTGAATAACAACTGTGACTTGACTTGGTTCATGAAGATCAGCAGTGACTTGACTTGACTTATGACAATAAAATGTGACTTGACTGGACTCAGGAAGATCACTTGTGACTTGACTTGGTTCATGACGATCAAGGGGAGTTGGAAAATGAGTGTTCCTTTAATAAGATTGTGGTCATGCATTTTAACTTTCATTACATAAACAAGAGTTACATCTGTAACCAAAATTAATTTTCAAGACTTACGACCGAATAGAGTGTACCTTTTGTTAGTTAGTGTTGTGTGAATGGAACCCCAGTGGAAAACTATTGCCTATCTGAGACTATTCGACATGTTGCCTTGCCCCTGTGATAGAACAAGTTTTTATAAGACACCAGTGAAAAGCAAAGAGGCAATATTTCAGCAGATCTGTCTGTATTATAGCCTTCCTTCTGTGCTCCAGCAGAGGATAATATTTAATTCTGGACAACATCCCATACGTCTCCAGTCTGCTGTCTCAGCAAACTGAGGGTCTCGATCCCCCTGGCTTCTGCTCTCTAGCAACGGCTGTCTAAATTCAAACATTTGTCTAAAATGCCTTCATGTTAGTGGAACATTTGAAATACAAAAGTTTGCTATATATTTCATATACCTGAATATGTCTTTAAAATAGTGTCATACATCCAGCTGAATTACATCAATACATCATTATTTACTCCCTCATATTGTTACACCAAACCTGTATGACATTTATTTCTTCAAGATATTTGGCAGTTTGTCTGGGTTCTCTGTTCCACACAATGGAGAAGTTAAGGGTGATGGTTGCTGTCAATTTATTGCCACTTTCAGCAGGATAATGCACCTGCCACACTGCAAAAAAAAATGTTCAGGAATGGTTTGAGAAAGAGTTCAAGGTATGGCCTTCAAATTTCCCAGATCTCAATCCGATTGAGCATCTATGGGATGTGCTGGACCAACAAATCTGATCCACGGAGGCCCGACCTCGCAGCTTGCTGGACTTAAAAGATCTTCTGCTAATATATTGGTGCCAGAAACAACAGGATTGTTCAGAGGTCTCGTGAAGTCCATGCCGCTAGTGGAACATTTGAAATACAAAAGTTTGCTATATATTTCATATACATGAATATGTCTTTCAAATAGTGTCATACATCCAGCTGAATTACATCAATACATCATTATTTACTCCCTCATATTGTTACACCAAACCTGTATGACATTTATTTCTTCAAGATGTTTGGCCGTTTGTCTGGGTTCTCTGTTCCACACAATGGAGAAGTTAAGGGTGATGGTTGCTGTCAATTTATTGCCACTTTCAGCAGGATAATGCACCTGCCACACTGCAAAAAAAAATGTTCAGGAATGGTTTGAGAAAGAGTTCAATGTATGGCCTTCAAATTTCCCAGATCTCAATCCGATTGAGCATCTATGGGATGTGCTGGACCAACAAATCTGATCCACGGAGGCCCGACCTCGCAGCTTGCTGGACTTAAAAGATCTTCTGCTAATATATTGGTGCCAGAAACAACAGGATTGTTCAGAGGTCTCGTGAAGTCCATGCCGCGACGCTTCAGAGCTGTTTTGGCAGTGCAAGAGCAATCTACACAATATTAGGCAGGTGGTTGTAATGCTGGTGGTCAGTATATATAATGTGAATTGTTGAGTGTAATGCATTGCTAAGTAATAAATTACTGTAACTGAATTACTTTTCCCTTGAAAGAGTAAAGTAAGGGATTACTTCTGATGTAAGTGCATTAAATACTGTACAGAACTATTCTACATAAAACAATAGTGGATTTAACATCAAAATTTAACATCTAATGTTAAAATGCATGTTTTTAATGTAACATTCTCCCATTAAATACTTTGGTGAGTTGAAGAATAATGTATGCAATTTGATATTATTTATGTGAAATTAATTAAAAGAGCAGTTTCATGTCTATCCTTGTGTTGCTCAAGGGTCAGGATTGGTATAGGATTTAGAAAGTAATTAGTAATTGGTAATGCAATACTTTTTAGAGAGAGGAATTAGTACAGTAATCTAATTACACTATTGAAGATGTAATCAGTAGCTAGTAATTACTTACTTACCCAACACTGATAATGTGTAATATTACAAATATCTATAAACATACCGTCATGTGTTTTTATTTGATGCCTATAAGTGATTAGAAGCATAATTTCTTAAAAAGAACATGCTCTTGAGCAAGCTAACATGCAGTTCAATCTATATCTTTCATTCCATGTATAGACTTTATACATATAGATATTTTAGTGTGTCAAGAATTGAAAGCACTGTTTTTGAAGTGTGCAATGCATGTACGTATGTTTTCTACCCCTAGGGTACCATAGAGTTTGACATAAAGAGAACCCACAATGGAATCAAACATCTAGAAATAAAGCATATGGAGACGGAGACCCAAAATAACAAAGTAGACTTAGGATGACATTCACTATTTACAGCAGCACCAGAAATTAATTGTAGAAACTGCATATAAGGGAGTAAAGTGTACGCCAAATACATAGTGCATATGTGAAAATACAAATGAGCGACTTTGTTGTTCATGTAAATGAACTGTAATACATTTGATTTTTAACCAATTAATTAGTGGAAGCTATTATTCTACCAGCTCAATAACAACACCTGACATCATTAACAACAGTTCTACATTGCTGAAGCAACATCGTTTAAACAACGTACATGTGACAAAGTTACTACCATTTCAAGAAACACTCATCACTCGCTAACTGCTTTTTAATGTGTAGCTTGGCAGGTTACAGTTTCAAAATAGCTTTTAGAGGAGACAAAGAATGGAGGTCCACTAATGTATTTGTCTTATACAAAAGACACAAAAGAGTCCTTTTAAGTGAGGGAGCTTCTCCCAGCATGCTAAGACAATGCTTCTCTAACAAATCATTCCACTCTGAGTGGATGGCGACTGAAGATGTGACAGAATTTTTCATCTCTCTGACACTTGTTTCTATCAACCTTGTTTCCAAGCAACCATAAACCTCATGAGCGCGAGAAGTCTGATCTGGTCCCAGTCATAAACTCATGTACCAGCTGACATTTCACTGCCAGAACTGTGAAGTAATGTAATGACAGCTCATATGTTATGAGTAATCAGATGAAACTCGCACACCTTATGTAACTGCTCAAATCTTCAAACAAATGATGTGTGTGTGTGTGCGTGTGTGCATGTGTGTGTGTGCATGCGTGTGTGTGAGTGTGAGTGCGAGTGTGTGTGCGCGCGTGTGGATGTGTGCGTGTGTCTGTGTGTGAGAGAGAGAGAGAGAGAGAGAGAGATATTGTGTGTGTGTGCATATATATATATATATATATATATATATATACAGTATATAACCATTGTGAACCAATTTGATAGTTACAGTCTTGAAATGTTGCCTAGTGTGAATTTTTGCCGTGAAGCTAAAATAAACATATTCTTTCTAAGTGAGTTGAATTTTCTGGTAGCTTTCTCTAATCCATCAAACAATGGCATTGTTAAATAGTGTGTGCACAATAAGGATTAAAAAGCACTTAAGAGCCCTTGTGTGTGATCAATACTTTCATCTGGCCTTGTATACAATGAAAAAAAAACAACTATTGATCAAGTCCTGAGAGGAAAACTATATGCTGCTGTAATATTGCACTGACACAAGTGAATGAATGAATGAATGAATGAATGAATGGCAGCCAGTGTAAAGGTTGATTTTTTTTTTATGCCCGTAATAATGACATTTTGTAATTGTGATATCAACCAACATTTTGGATCAGTTAGTTTACCATCAATTAACCAGTGAACACCCACACGATATACCAATTTGTATGTCGCTAATCTGCCCTAAATACTATGCAAAATTAGAATTACAGCATTATGATGATAATAATAATGTGACATCAACTAATACCACTCAATCAGGGGTTTAATGATGTGGCTATTACTAGTTACAG
Source organism: Sinocyclocheilus grahami (assembly GCF_001515645.1). Lineage (NCBI taxonomy): Eukaryota > Metazoa > Chordata > Actinopteri > Cypriniformes > Cyprinidae > Sinocyclocheilus > Sinocyclocheilus grahami. The sequence continues at coordinate 18,091 of NW_015506921.1, forward strand.
AAAAAAATATTATTATTATTATTATTCAAAGTTTTTACAAAGATTAGCATAAGTAGTAGTATGGCAATACGGTTTGGTTAAACTCTTTGCAATTAAAGTTACATGTGTGGCCCCATAATATACACTGTACACGACACACAGCATGTTAATGTGCTGTTGTTCCTTTCCAGAAAGAAAGAAAGGGAAAAAGGAGAGAGAGACACTTGGGGAAGGGTTCACACAACGGTTTGTTTTGGGGTCTCAGAGCGGTTTTTCAAAACTGATGAGCATTACAAACAAACCCAGACCCCTCTAAGGAGCCATTCACACAGGACATGTTCTTGTCTTAAAAGACAAAAAATGGACAAAGGAAAAAGAAATGGAACAAAACACAGGGGTATCAAGACGTGTTAAGGGTTAAGTAACATTTTGAAGTGTTTTGGCACAGTGGCTCATGTTGAGAGACGCTGAAAAAAACAAAAACTGCAAGACTGTGTCAGTCAAGCACAAGTTTGCATGGAGAAAAAATAGAAACAGTGCAGGCAAAAATGTGTCCTCTGTAAACAACTTCTAAGATGAGCCAAAGTGAGACCATTTCAGGAAGAGTTCAGAGTGCATAATATTAACTATTGCACAAACAAGGGTAATCGCAGTATTACCAGGGTTGTTTACAATAGGGTGGAAAATGAAGCGGTGCTTTCTTCAGTGCTTCATCCAAATATTTGCATGAAAAAAATATGAAATAGTGCACAATGCTCTAATTTTTCTAAAGTGACACAACAGCCACAGCAGTGGATAAGGTTTCTAAGGGTGGGCTCTTGTTTTTATCATATCTGCAAATCCGCCTGAATGGATCACCCTGGTGAAAAAAAAAAAGCATATTCCATACTGACTGTTTATTCATGCTTATAAAGCACGTAGTAATGCCTTATTCTGCATGATTATATTTTATATCCCTTAATCCGACTCCATACCTAAACTTAACAACAACCTACTAACTATTAATAAGCAGCAATTAGGAGTTTATTGAGGGAAAAGTTGTAGTTAATAATTAGTTAATAGTGAGAATTTGAACTGTAGCACTGGTATACCATGCAATACTATAGTGTCTGGATGGTGAACTATTTCTCTTTGCAATATTAGTGCACTTGTTCATACATTTCATATGTAGTGGAAGTATGCAAGTAATCTTCAGTATGATAATAAACGTGAGCAGAAGTATTCATTTAATATCCTAAGTGTGCCAATGACTGTTAGCACTGTTACCACCTGTTCCCTCATTAAATGCTGTTTATGAGTGAGAAAACGTATATGTTTTTTGTTAATTATGTAAACAACTGTAGTAGCAGTGTACTCCATTGAACAAGGTTATTGTTGTATTGGCATCAGAATAATTTTACAACTTCAAAGACCTCTATAAAGACTTTTTAAGAGAATAACCAATATACAGTTTCATAAACTGGACTGAGTCCACCGTTAATTAATCTAGTGAAGCTAACAATTTACTGGAAATGGATTACCTTTTCCATATTGCCTCTTAAATGAAACAAAACCAGCAGTTGTTTCATTAGCTGTAATAATGAAAAGGGTTCAGTGCTGATTTGTTGGAAAGCTTTAATGCAGTTACAACGCATGATCAAAGCTGCTGAAATATAGCACTGATATCAAAGCACAAATGCAGCTGTTGAAAAAAAAGACCTTGTACTCATTAGTATAATGGATATAGTCATGTCAAATCAAAATGATTTAATAGACAGCCTGGGAAGATGTTCAGGGACTGTCGCTAAAAGTTAATGCTCTATCGTGTTGGAAACATGCCCTACACCAAACCCAACCCTAAACCTACCCGATAGTGTTATCAAATGCAAAACTGATATTAAAACACATTTGTTGATGCAACCGTGTCATTTGAACTTCCTTATATGCAGATTTGAAGTGTTTTGTCGAACCTCCTCACCTCTCAAGTACATCTCCGCACTGCGTGAGCTACCGAACAATCCTACCGTCGCTGAAAACCCATAGATATGAAGCTGGATATGTGCGATGCTAACGTTCAAAAGCATCATTTTTCAAATCTCCCAGCATATTAAAATTGTTTTGAAGTCATAATATTTTTCAAGTAATTGTGCTGAAATGACGCTTTATTAATCGAAACTCTGTAAATTTGTGTGAAAAGGAATAAAAGGTGTTTTACTGCCTCTAGTGTTCATTTCTTTTGGAAACGGCAGTGATATGTATTTATTGGTACGTATTTCGCGTCTCGCGAAAAAGTGCCCCCAGGTACGTTTATGCCATGAGACCAGGTAGGTTCTAGAAGCACATACTTCCAATGTAGCAAGATTGGGAATATGTTAAATTAACAGCATTCATGTTTTGAAGTCGATTACTTCAAGATGTTGACACTAGGTAGCTGCACTTTTGGCCAGTATTATGATATCTGTTTCTGCCTTTTCCTGCTTGCACCTGGTGCTTATTAAAATGGATCGTTGCACACCAAACTCACATTGAAATGGAAGATTTTTTTTTTTTTGCAATTAAAAGACCATCACAAGGATAAGTATAACATTCAATGCCACAGTAATGTACTACACAAGCATATAGGAGTCTTGTGAGCAGAGAGTAATTAGATACAGAACTGTATAGCTGGTATAAAAGTACTCAAGTTTCCCAGGTTTGTCTTTCTTCTCTGTGAATTGAATTTCCTCGCTCACCGCCGTTCTCGATATTTTGTTCTTCAGCGGTCTACCCCAGACCTTCTCTCTCTCTGTAACGCCTACTCACCAACACAAACACCAGCACCGCTCTTGTTTTTCATATTAAAAATACATAAGGATGCAGATGGGAGCCATTATATGACCATTTGAAAGCTATTGTATAATCCAGGGATGCAAAACCCCCAATACGTCTAGTTCACAATGTACACAATGCCTATTTTGCTCCCCGTGGCTCTTTTAAAGCCTATTATTTCAGAAACAGCCATTCAGGTGATTGGAACAGAGGTGTTTATCTTTAAAACTGATGTTGAACTTACACCAACCTGACAGCACAGAGCTGTACATCCATCAGTAAATGTCTAAAGGTGTGTATAATTGCAAGACAAATCTGAGAGGCCAAGACTGGTTCCTACAAGCAATGCCAGCAAACCTCTTTGGGTATTTAAAAAAAGTGTTCACTCCAATAATATAACACACAGTTTCATCAGGTATTACATTTCTAAGTAGATGTTAGATGACACCTGAAATGGATCATAGATTTATCTACCATCAAGAGCATCAAACGCCATAAGTGCTATCATAATGTATGTACTCTGCCATCAGTAGTGTCCGTATCTTTGTTTTGTACGGTACTTGTTTTATGCATTCTCTACTGCATTTATGTAATCTTATGTGCCTCTTTGTTTTAGCCGTAGTTGAGCCAACTTACACATTTACAAAAACGCTAAAGTAACACAAATTACCTGTTAAATTTCAAACCCGGAAACTGAAAAAAACCCGGAAAACTCCAAGCATGGAAACTGCTTAAAAGGTTAGACTTATAGCTCTAAATGCAAAGACACACAATTACGGCAGTATAAAGGACGTCCAAAGATGGATTTTGAAAATGATATACCTATGGGTTTGTTGGTGCTCATTAGTGTTCTGCTTTTTTTTCTACAATAATTAGCGATGTTATGACCCGAGTGGGCAGGCCAGTGCAGCAGCACCCAGCTGAAGCTGTCAGACATAGTAACACCTCGCTTAATTTTAATTTCTTGTAGGAAACACTCGTGCTTGCAAGGCAGAAAACATAGAGTTAACATTTTACGCAAGTTAAGGATTTAGGCTTTTAGGTTCTATGTAATGTTTTTACAAACAATAACAAGAATCATCATTCATTTTAATTTTACATGATATAATTTAAAGTGCTTATATAGTCTGTTTGGACTAAATTATGTAATGTTTAATACGCAGGTTTAGAAGTTCAGAATAAACTGAGAGGTTGAAGCTTGTTCTATCGGTGCTTGAAAAGAGCAGATCATTTATTTTCAACATGACACAGGACAATGCAGATCTATCATCGGTTTTACAGTAAACAGCTAAAATAAAATAGAAATAATAAAAAAAAAATACATTTTAAAAAATAAAATAAAATAAAAGACATATCGAGTGCCCCCCAGTTTGTATGTTAGAGAGCAAGCATGCTCCTTATCTCAAGTGTATTGAAACAGCACAGTCCAGCTGGGTCAACAGCACACACAAAAGCCAACACATGCTTCCGCTACAGCAGATACGCCACTCATCCTAAAACATCACCCATTTCACGCTCACAAATTTTCATGTTTTTCAATCAGAGCAGCCAGACGTCACCAAAATGGCATGTCACAGGATTTGTGGCACATTATATCATCAAACTAGCACATTATTATCAGCATTACTACACAAAAAAGATGAACATTTTAAAATCTGAGGATTAATGCGTTTCCATACTTTTTTTAATTATTATTATTATTTAGACTTTAAAAGATTCAAGATCCAATGCTCATGCTAAGCTCTCAGCCTCTTGGTTTCCTGAATGTTTTGATGTTTAAAATCAGCTTGTTCTGGGAACCTTTACAAACTGATTGTGTCCATTCGCTCTCTTTTAACTTCTACCAGTAGTAAACTCCAAATGAAGTTCTTAGCAATGCATATCACTAACCAAAAACTGTATATTTACAGTAGAACATTTACTAAATATCTTCATGGAACATGATCTTTACTTAATATCCTAATGATTTTTGGCATAAAACAAAAATCAATAATTTTGACCCATACAATGTATTGTTGGCTATTGCTACAAATATCCCCCAGCGACTTAACACTGCTTTTGTGGTCACATATAAAGATCAAATTTGTGATTTGTTCTTCCCTATGAGTCAAGGTCATGGTATAGGAACAAAGACCGCAGTGAAGACAGAAAGAAAAAAAAACACATTTGCACTTGCAAACATCAGTCTGCACCTAAGATCAAAAAGCATCAGGCTTCACTTGAGCCCAGAAGCTGCAAGACCGTTCATTAGCACTCGGTTTCACTTTCACCCCTTTGTTTGCATTCATCAGTCCTTCGGTGAATCACGCACACCCGAGGCGCAGCGAGGAGCACGACCTTCCCTACAACCGCACCCCGGACTGCCTCCAAGAAAATGGCAGGTTGTTAATGTCATGAAGCTTTTGCAAGTCTACGTCGGCGAGTCATATCGGCCTGCGGTCATGTCTGACCTTTGCTCCTCTCTCTGGCAGACCCACTATACCATCTAACACCTACTGTGTGCGATGCAGAGGACTTTTGATGATGGAGACGTGTGACCATGTTTGTACGTGGACAGAATTGAAAGAGTCAGAAGCAATATACTGTAGGGCTATAAGCTGAAAGCATAGAGCCTTTTTGCTTCGGCGCAGCTCCAGCGGGGTAATTCCGAGCAAGCCTTAATATAAGTTCATATATAATTTAATAATGCAATGGAGCCCCCAGTCCTGAGAGCTCTGTGGGAAAAGGGTAACTTTATTTTGAGAAAATGTTTGCGCTGCTAACAAAATCTACAAGATGGAAGGGGTACATTTCAAAACTCTGCTTCAAACTTCAGAGAGTCGAGTCATTCATGCTCAATGATTCACGAGGGAAAAGATTAGGATGCTAAACATGCTGATGCATGAATGTCTTTTTGGCTTTTTCAACCATTTGATTTTTTCTCAGGTCCATGTAGCTGTGATATAACATCCGATTAATATGTGGTTGAAAAAGCGAATACGATTTTGGAACTGTCTTTCCGTCTGAACTGTCAGATTAGATTTGAAATAGTCTGACTTCTTGTACATGACGTTGCATTCATGTAAAACTACAGAATAGTGTCTGAATTCACTCATTTACACTCACATGCACCATTCGGTATGTAGTGAATAGTAAATAAGTGAACCGAGCGAGCACATCTGAGACATTATTTTGCTTGAATGTGTAAAAAGTACAGTAATGCCTCTGATACATGTTGTCTCACACACGTTACTAGTTCAGCACTTCAGTGTACTGTAACATCTCGAAGGATATAAAGATCAGAGCTGCAAGAATGATATGTGTATAATATAAAAACCTCTTCTAAGAAATCACATTACTCATATTCTCCTGTAACGGAGATACACAGAGAACAGGAAAGAACATTATAACAGCGGCGCAGGTTATTCTATTCAGAAATGTGCATGAGATTTAATAAACATCAATGTCTTGTTTTATGATCTACGTAAGATCAAATCTAGGAGAGTTCAAAAAACAGTTGATGCTATAGGCCTACTACTGGAGAAACTGCATGACATCAAGGTTCATGGTGATTTGGACACTTGCTCTAGCTATTTATCCAATGCAAAAGAATGTTTAATCCAGATGAATGCGTGTAAGATCCCAGCCAGGAAAATGTGAAAGGGTTCAGAGCAGTGATCTGTGAATTTGTGCTTTCTTGGCCTACTAGTGACATAATTTAAGCTTGCGGACACACAAATGCATTCACTCAGAAACGGCGTAAATCGCAATCATTGTTTTGTCCTAAAGACATCTTGACAGTGCTAAAGTATGCGTGCACTGTTGCTTAAAACATTAATAATTACTGTGAGATGGGATTCCAAAGATTATAAGCGAGCACACTCGCATGCATTCACATCTCAAACCTCGTATTCTCAGTCTGCAATGCATGTAACATATAATGAATATCGCTAGGCTATTTTGAGAACAATAGAGACAAAACCAGTCTCAAAATACGGCTAAGAGTACAAATAACTCAAAATATAATGCAACCAGGTCCTGCTGTATCAAAATACATTAGATGCTCTCAGTTATTGTCATGAATATCACCTCACTTGACCAGACCTCGAACACAAAATTTCATGTTGTGCTTCAAAACCATCACTAGGGGATGCTCTTGTATCTAAGGGGGGAAAATCCTACCAGATAACCATAAGGGTGGAAAGAGTATAAAAATCCAAAATGGAGAAATTCACGTTGGTATCCACTTGTTTTGTGATTTTATAAATCCCAGCAAAAACATTCAGTCAATACGCAGAAGAAGAAAAAAAAAGATGTTGCCATAGAAACCACACTAGCTCTTCCTGACCATTACTCATGTCCATATGTGAACACTGAGTATTAAAGCTAGTAGTGCATGCTCTGAAAAGTTTTGTTATACACCGTCTACAGTATGCTTAAAATTCCACTGATATGAAGTGTGCACCCACAGATGTAGTGACAAACAATAGACTATAACTCTTCAAATGAAACATAAATGACCTGGGATAGAAAGCTGAGGGGGAAAGGGGATTAAAGGAGCTCACATACTTTGTCTTCAACAGGACAGCATGATAACAGACTTACCATATTCACTTCTGAGACCATGTCTATGCTGGCTATGTCTATATTCATCCCCACTCCCACCGGAGGACCTAAAAACCAAACCAAATCATACCAGTGACGTTACAGCTAATTGATTTTGTTTTGTACACTGAAATGAATGGTCATGTCACGCATGAGCCATTATTAACTCAACGTCAGCCTGATAACATCCAGGATGAGGTGAAAAGTAAAGCAAAGATCATCTAAACACACTGATTTCACTGTGATCATCCAGAATCATAAATTCACAATTTATGGATTCATCATCATGAGCATCACTGTTCACTGATATTACTATTACTGATTAATCAGTGCCAATCAGAGAAAGCATTGCAAGGGTAGAACGTGCAGATGTCCAAATCGGTGTAAATTCGTTTTTAACTTTGCGAAGCATTTCTAATCTAACAGCGCGTTCGGCAGATTAAGCGATTAATTCATAACAAGTGGAAGCAAGTGTCCCGATCGCCTCCAAACCTGAGATCATTGGGATATATTAGCGCGTAACTCTCCATAATGGCACGCTTAGGATGTTACTATATGAAAGTTCAGAGGTGATGTTAAAAGGCTGACATGATGGATTTAATTAAAAACGTGCGTTACCTCCGAAATCTGGCCTCAAGCGAATGTCATATCCTTTCAATAGTCTATCAACAGTTTCTTTTACGAGAGACATGTTGCTTGGATCATTGACACTGCAAAGAGGGAAAATGCACCGTTAGATTCAGATGCATGCTTGCAGATCATTTCAGTTGTGTGTGGACTACAGACAGCCATATGAAGTGAGGAGAGCTTTGGTTCGGACTTACCTTTGCGCACACACCACGGCCACGATCACGGAAAACGTCCAGACGCGCACGAAGCTCTTTTGTCTTATTCTAAAGATCGCCATACTTTTGTATGGTTTCTGGTTTCCGTGAAGACAGAGAAGATCCAACTTAGAGTGCGCTGTGCAGTAATTCCACTGTGGTGCGCATGCGTACATACTCCAGCAGCGCAGCATCCAGGAGCGGTGTGGTGCTGATGCTGCTGGAGGAGCACTTCCCGACCAGAGACGGGGAGATATTAAAGGGAAAACTACGAAAACACCAAAGTGAACTGTAAAACAGACGGTATTACAACTGCAGTCTTTGTGCATCATGGAAAAAGCGTTCCTTTCTTGTCAAACAGGCTTTTAATAGCCACTTCATGTGCTGTTTCGCTGTCTTTCTTTCTCCTCAGTCTTGAAATTTGACGTGAGGCACAAAAGTAATGTGTCTTACACAAAGTGGAGCAGCAGGCTTGTCTTAACAGTGCAAATATTTAAAACGGGACTTTATTTGATAGTCAACTTTTATTTGTCCATCATTTGGGGAGGTGTAGATGATAAATGGGATGCTTCAAAGGATCGATACAGGAATCTAAACCTCTAGGTTGCACGACAAAGGGAATCCGAGGTAAACCCCTGCATTAAGGGGAAGGAGTTAAAAAAAATAAACTAATAAAAATAAAGTGTGCTTGATTTGTATAGGCATACTAGCTGTTGAAACGTATGTGCCATAGTAGAAAGACAAAAAAATAAATATTACTGCAGTCATGAAGATGAGGTCTGTTTATCAACAGCATAAAATGATAACAGAGGGAAGTGTTTTCTCCTCCCTTTTAACATAATCGTTTCATTTATGTTGCTATACATTTCATTACTATATATCATGTTATAATTATATCACAATTTAATAGGAAGGTTAGGAACCCATAAATCTAAAAATGTCCCCATTCAGGTTCATGTCTTTTTGCTTTGAAATATTTACTGAATTTAATAAGTAAACATAAGAATAACTTTAAAACTGTTAGAATATTTCAAGTTGAACACTTACTGGACTAGAAAAAGCATGTTAAAGTGTTAGAATCCAATAAGACACAGGCTTTGAGGTAGATTAGCCGATTAGCAGATGGAGGAGCCTTGGAGAGAAGGTTCTCAAGTCATTGAAGAAGGTCCTAGACAATCTGGAAGATGCAGATGGAGAGGCTTTGAAGAGAAAATTTGCTTGCTGGTCGCATAAGCTGGTTGTAGTTGTTGTTGTCGCTGTTTCCGAACTTCCTGGAGCTTCACTGCTTCTGTTTGTTTTGGAGCTTTTCTTTCCCTTCCTGAGCAGAAGGGATTAGAAAACTTGTGTCCAGCAACATAGTTAGCATCATTTACTAACATCATTTATGTCGGAAAATTGAAAATGGACTGTTATAAAATTAAATGTTATTCCCTGTGAAAGAATTAAGTTACAAGTAGGGCAGCACAATCTGTTTAATTGGTGCACACAACTAAACAAATGCTTGTCTATTCAAGTGTGCAATAAATGTATGAGGTGTAAAGAGTACCTAAAACCATACTTGAGTAAAATTACAGGTACCTTGCAGTGAAAATTACTCCAAAGTTACAAGTCACCAATTTCAGAACAACTTGAGTAAAAGTCTTAGAGTATCTGATTTTAACAGTACTTAAGTATTTTACTCATACTAAGTATTGGCTCAAAATGCACTAGTCAAAGAGAACAAGAAAGAGTTGATTTGTGAGAACAGCAGTCACGTTTATTTTCTAAAACCAAAGTAAAACTGAACACCTCACAATTGCAAAAAAAAACCAATAGCCTTCAAAAAGCTCTCCAGTATAACGAATAAATAAAATATATATATATTTTTTTGCTTAATTTTTTATTGAACTTTTACAATAATAACAGGATAACAATACAGGAGAATAGTGAGATTTTTTTTTTTTTAAAGTCAAAGCCGTCTTGCACTGGATGAGCTGGTTTCAGCCTCATTGCTGTTGCTAAGGAACTCGCATTCACCGTAAAGTAGCCTTGTTGACAAGTTTGGGTGAGTAAGGGAAAAATGCACAAGATATTGTACTTTCCATGTCCTGTCGTTGGCGATATCGCTTATTTTGTAGCAGAAATTAACTGCTGCAGAAAAAGCTAGGTGCCATGCAAACACACACATTACAAACGTAGTGGAGTAAAAAGTGCAGATGCTTATTCAAAAATGTAGTGAAGTAGAGAGTAAACATTGCTAATACCTTTGATACTCAGTAAACCTACAGAGTATCCAAAAAGATACTCAAGTACAGTAACTACTTATATTTACTCAAATACTTTACACCTCTGATGTATGTATGAAGTTGTGAGTATTGGGAAATGATAAACAGAAAAGATGACATTTTAAACTGGCAGTCAATACAACGAAAAGCATGCGCAAACAATGGCTACAGTGACGGAGCTTAATTTTTCATGCCACATTTATTGGTGTTCTGAATGCCCATCTTCAAATACAGCTCACCAAAAAAAAAAAAAAAACCTGCCGGCCCCAAGTCTTGCCTGATGTGCCATTATATAAACAACCCATGCAGCACCTACTTTGGGACACCAATGCATTCGACAGAGACTGACGTACAGCTAAAAGCCTATCCCAGCTGCATAGGTTTTGTGCATGCTGACCTTTTGTCGGCGCATACATTGGAACACTGTGGGAACCTCTGTGTCATCGTCAGTAAAACTTCTAAATAGCAAGGCCCTGTGTGCTTCGAGAACAATTTTGTAAATAACACTTGTATTGACCAAAGCGCTATCTAAATTAGACTTCACTTAACCTGTCAAGGTTTTGACGCCAATTCTCAAAAGAGTTCACAGTTTCAGCTCTTCGTGAGGCAACACTACTTTGGGGTGCATGAAGCCTGGTTTCACATCAGTGCTGCACGAACCTCTGCAACTGATGCAAACTCAAGACAGAGTACAAATGCTCCCAAGTCCATGAAAATACAGTCTTGGACTCAGACTCGAGACCACAACATTTTCTTGAATGGAAAGCTCAACAAATACAACGTCACATTCCAAATACTGGTACTGTTCACTAAAGAACTGAAGAACTTCCCACCTCTGAAAGCTCAAATAGCAATTTATTTAGACAATAGGAGACTTTTCAGGTACACTCACAGAGACGCTGTCAAACACTATCTCAAACACACACAATAAAATCTTTGTAAAAAAGCATATCACACACAATAATTGTAAATGTACACTGGAAGATACACATGCATAAACATCAGGAAAGTTGCATTCTCCAACATTTTTAAATGTAATCAAATTTCTGGCTTTTTGTCATGTTGTTGTACTTAATAAATCGATAGTTCACACAAAAATGAAAATTTGCTGTTAATTTACTCACCCTCAGGCCAACCAAGATGTAGGTGACTTTTTTCTTCAGCAGAACCGTAGAGAAGATTTTTAGGTAAAACTGTGGTCCTTGGGGATTCATACACTGCATGTCTGTGGCTGCCATTTTTTAGGAGTCAAAAACACTTATACAGGCTAGACCAAATTAATACCAGTGGCGCCTGACGATATATTGAGGTCTTCTGAAGTGAAACGATTGGTCTGTGCAAGAAACGGCACATTATTTACAACATTATTACCTTCAATCCACAGCCTGGGCAAACGGTTCTCGTGACTGTTGCATAATGACATATCCACAGGCGCATACTCACACGTAAACTAATGCTGTTTGTTTACAATGGAGAGTGAGGATGCCTGTGTTTTATCAAAATGGTACTTACCTGTGCTTACCTTCAGCTCAGAACCAGCTCAGTGTGAAGAAGAGCCTGATGGAAGCACTAACCTAGATGCCAGCATGCTTTCATTAGATCCACCATCAGAAAAGAAGGACGTTAGTTTTGTTCCACCTAGATGCTGGAAATTGTAATCAAAAAGTGGAAGTTAATTCTCAATCATATTTGTGGGGTTCATACATGGACTGAGGAACTGGACTGGACTAGACTGGAGAGCAACAAAGATGTCTGCATAGTGAGCTCAGTTCTGACCAGCAGAGAAGAAAGAAATGGCTTGGAAAAAGATTTCTGAGCATTCAGTACATCACAAACCCTTGTCTTGAACCTTAGGCAAATGGCTCTCTTCGAGCATACTGGTAAGTTTACACTATAATAAAGCATGTTACTGTACATAGCATGTACACAGTGCTAATCACTATAATCAATATATAATTTTTTGTTCAGGTAAGCTTGATGTTTTCCATTCAGTAGTGCTGAAGTACTCCCAAAAGCCTCCACTTTCACAACCCCTCAATGCTTGCTTATACTCAGCTGGCCGCACTTGAGTACAATGAGAATGTTCAATGACAGCGGGCTGTAAACAGCACTTGTAAGTAGGAAAAAAAACTGTGTGTATAACTCAATATAATACTGTGTGTACAGTATAATACTCTATATTATCTTTTTATAGTAGGTATGCCTCGCTACTATGTGGTGTTCCCCAAACTCAAAACAGTGGGTAGGTAGAAAGATGAACACACAACACAAAATTTCAGGGGTGATCTGGTTCATAGAGTTCTTCAGAGGCGCAAGGACAGTACTGTTATTTACAAGGATCTGTCCTCTCATTTGGAAACACAGGCAATCCCACAAAACACCTCACAACAGACGAAGCCACCCAAGCAAGAGGCAATCTCAGTGCACTTGTCAAGATTCTCCAAGTAGTTCCTCTGACCCCACTTTCTCTCAAAATATCAAACATGTTTGATATCCTCCAACTAGATGGAATCAGAGTCTGAAGCTCTGTGTGATCATCATACACTACGTGATTTTCTGTGGAATCTGTCCACTCAAATCTGTAGACTGGCGCTGGCTTTCGGCAATTAGAGTCAACTTCTCCGGACTGTTAATTGGGGCAAAAATCTAGTCATGTACAGTGGCATGCGAAAGTTTGGGAACCCCTTGCAGAATCTGTGAAAATGTTAATAATTTTCACAAAATAAGAGAGATCATACAAAATGCATGTTAGTTGTTATTTAGTACTGTCCTGAGTCAGCTAATTTACATAAAATATGTTTACATTTAGTCCACAAGAAAAATATACTGTGGTTCTTAATACTGTGTGTGTGGTTACCTGGATGATCCACGATTTATTTTTATTTTTTTGTGATGGTTGTTCATGAGTCCCTGGTTTGTTCTGAACAGTTCAACTGAGCACTGTTCTTCAGAAATATCCTCCAGGTCCTGCAGTTTTTTCCAGTATCTTTTGCATATTTGAACCCTTTCCAGCAGTGACTGTATTTTGAGATCATCTTTTCACACTGAGAACAATTGAGGGACTCAAATACAACTATTAAAAAGGGTTCAAACATTCACTGATGCTCCAGAAGGAAACACGATGCATTAAGAGCCGGGGGTGAAAACTTTTGAACAGGATGAAGATGTCCAAATTTTTCTTATTTTCCTGAAATATCTTCTTTTTTTTTCATTTAATACTGCTCTTCGGAAGCAACAGAAGTTACTTGCATGTTTCCCGGAAGAAAAATTAAGTACAATTGACCTTAATCTTCAAATTCAAAAAATGTTCCCCCCTAGTGTTTACAAAGCATATACATTTTTCTTTTTTCTTTTTTTAGAAAATGACCGATCGGTTCGCTAGATAACACTCTTATTCCTTTGCTGGGATCGTGTAGAGCCCTTTGAAGCTGCACTGAAACTGCAATTTGGACCTTCAGCCATTTGGTAACTGTTAAAGTCCATTACATGGACAAAAATCCTGGGATGTTTTCCTCAAAAACCTTAATTTCTTTTCGAATGAAGAAAGGCATGAACATCTTGGATGACATGGGGGTGAGTAAATTATCAGGAAATTTTCATTTGAAAGTGAACTAAACACAGCTTAAGCTGCATTGGGGAAAAAACTTGGTTGGTTGGGGGTGGCAAGGTGCCTACCATTCAATCATCAATGGTAATCATGGCTGCTTCCCGCAGTGATCAGAGTGATACACACTACTGACTTACATTATAAGCTGCTGTGATGAAATTCAAGTTGGTTCAGCCTGTAATTTCATTGTTTTTTTTACTTTGACATTTGGTGTGGTTTTGAATGCAGCCCTGATGGGTTGATGATTCTGGTTTCCATCCAATGTGATCCACTGTGTGATTTAACTGTTCCCTTATTTATTTATTTATTTGTATAATACTGCACCCATTGATCCTTTACAAGGCAAAGCACTGATCCACATCAATGTAGCAGGAGATGAAGATAGACAGAATCTGTAAAATACTAATCATTTTAACAAAATAATCATAAAAATAATAATAATATTAACAAATATAAGTTTTCTTATATATATATATAGTCCACAAGACAAAATAATCAAAAATATATTGATTAAATAAATTTTATAAAATTAAAATATTTTACAAAAATTACCCAGTTGCAAAGTTTATATGTTTATATACAAATGCACAGCTACAGGTACAAATGATCATTAAAATGAACTTTTAATTAATTAATGATCATTTTAAATTATTGTAATAAGCTCGGCAACTTGGTCTGCACTACACTGTGAGAATTGTAATGTATGTATTGTAAAGTTATTAAATATTTTATAATTTCAATATGAGTTCTAGGATGATAATCACAAGAGAGTGAACTGGGTTGAAACATGCCTTCCTTCCATATCTAAACATGATCAGGTCTATTCATAGCTACCTTCTTTCGTTTGTTCTGTATTGAAAAACTCCCAAAGCCTGTTATAAGCCTTTTCATCAAAATGTGTATTTATTTTAATCTGAACTTATTGGTGTTGCCTAAATGTTTTAAATCACATTATTCTACATGTGATTTATTATGAATGCAATAGCAAGGAAAATGTGTCTGTGTGTCATCAGCCTCTTGAAAAATGTGCTACAGTTTTCAAAGCTTAAAAAAGTGTTTTAACTGTGTTTTCTCTCTCTTTGTCTCAGCCACTGCTGCTGCATCCAGAGGTCCTAAGGAATTTTTATGGCAGTCCCGGTCCCTAAACCTTAGTAATTAGACGGGTGGAAACGCCATGTGAAGCAATGAGCAGTCTGGCCTTGGTACTAGGGGTCTTCTTTCCCTCTAAGGGGTGTCTGGCAGCTCTAGCATCCTTATCTGATGGCATTGGATATTTGTTTGTGTTAGTCCACCGAGATCCAATCAAAATGTATCAACTATTTTATGTGGTTGCAGTTAGAGAGGGTCCCCGCTACAAAAATGGGCCCTGGAATGCTCTAGAATATGCATATGTACATTCACGCAGCCTCACCCACATCAGAGTTTCTCTTTATGGGATCTTCATGCACCTGTTAAGTTGATGTGACTTCTCAGATGCTGTGAGGACGCACACTGATTGTTACTGACTGCATGTATTCTGGCCATATACAAAAGTCAGATAACACAACGGCAGATATTGCTATATTTATTTGCAAAGCTCACATAGCTTTAAGTATATAACAGATAGAAATCTTTTTCATTTCCCCAAAAAACATTTAACTAATTTGAACTAGAACATCAGAGCAAGGTTCAATATTTCATTGTGTGGAATTCTGTATATCTTTAAAGTAAAGCTCTCTTTCAGGTGGGATTTGGAAGAGTTTGTTGACCTCACCTTGAGCTTTCTGAAATCTGACCACGTGTTCTCCCTGTGCTTTGATGCTCTCTAATTTTGGATGAGAATTGCATGTGTCCATGCCAATACCACTGAAGTCTTCAACCTTGACAGCTAACTATCAGCCAGCTTCAATGCCATATTTCCTGCCTCCCGGCCAGAAGAGAGGCCACCTGGTGCCTTTTTCAAGGCCATGTTGACTTTACTTATGTTTGACCAAAATCCCATCCAGACAGTTATAACATGGGTTTGACATAAGCAACTGTGTAATGGGCTGAAAACAACATGTGTGTGTTTTTTTTATTCTGTATACTAATTCCAAATGTTCCCCACATACACAATTGCACAAAAATATGGCTCTCCAAAAACTAAATAATTTAATTGTATGCACTTTACTTTCTAATACGATATCCAAGTACTAGTTTAAATTGAAGTTGTTCAAATAAAGGAATATTTCCATCCTAGAGCTGATTATTCAACAATAACTGATTTGATAATCTTAAATGAGTCATGTCCTCCGGATTTGAGTGCAATGATCGAAAAGCATTATATTGTGTTCAGAAACAGGAGATTACTCATAATATACATGATTCAACAATAAAAACAATTACGTTCAAAATACAGTTAAAACAGTGTATTCCAACTACTCCCGTGCCAGTAACTTCATTTAGCTCATTACTGCAACACCAGCAGCGCTAACGATCTCCTCGCTCAGATAATGTTGCACATGAAGCACACATGGTATCATATAAGTATAAATAAACTGTTTAATTTTTTTAACAGATTATTTGGCCTCAGATTATTTTTGTTTCACATTCACAGCATGTTAAAACATCACACTCTTACTTCGAAACTGTGTATCATTCGAAGGATTAAAGACTCCTGGGTTGTATTCCAGAAAGCAAGGTTAACTTACCATCACACATAGCCTGAACTCTCGGTTGATTAACCCAACCCTTGCTTATTTGAGGTATGCTGGTCCCAAAAAGTCCGGGAGTAAGTTCAGTTAACTCCGAGTATGTTCACGGTTAACACACAAGACAATCTCAACAGAGCGACGAATCGAAGAGTCACCATGGAAACCCACGCTAAGAAAAAGCACGCCATACTGCTTCTTTCTTCTTTTATTCAGAGGCCATTGACATACCTAGTGCATATCGCCACCTAATTGGTGGTTGTGCAATCATTTTTCAAACTTTTCGATTCATCTTTAATCACATGAGAATAAGAATTGAAAATATAAGAAAATGTCCTGAAAAAAAAAAAGTTACCTCCGATTTAGGAACCGAATGCTGAGTTTATCCGCTTACTTACCCCTACACATACCAGGGTATGTCACATAACCTGCTTTCTGGAATACCCCCCGCTTCAATATTTGACCACTGTTTTGATAAAACTCAGTCATTTCTTAATTTAAATCATGAGTGCCAAATAATAAAATTGGCATATATATATATATATACTGTATATACACAATGGACGTTAGGTCTTGAAAGATATCAGTGGGAACCTCATGAAGTAGTTGTGTGGCAGGTTGTGAAATTTGTGCAAGCATTTCAAAATAAAGAGCTACAAATAAAAAAAATTTTTTAAAAATTAAAAGTTTATTGAGTGTTAATATGATTTTGTCATTCAGTTTTTCATTTGTTATAGAGACAGTGAAGAGGTTTATGATATTAAGAAGAATGTACCACACACACACTGATTCCTTCATGCTACAATGCACACGATTATATATTTATTAAATCAACCAGCAAGTACACACACACACACACACACACACACAAAACAGTTTTGAAGGGGTTAATTGTCACTTTTGACAGCCATAATAGATTTAGACTGTGCATGGGCATTTTTTTTTTTGCCCCTTTATCTTGAATTTGAGGGCATTTTAGATTTTACAATTTAAAACAAAATTTATATATACTGTAATAAAAGTATGAAAGAAATTTAAAGGTGACACATCATGAAAAACTGGCTTTTCCAGGTGTTAAGTGCTATAATCAGGTCCCCGGTGCATCTACCAACCAAGGAAACGTGAAAAAGATTAACCCAGTAACTTTATTTTGGGAAGCCTTTTTCTGCAAGCGTCTGAGAAAACGAGCGCGTCAGATTTAGCTCCCCTAGTGACGTTGCAAAGGGATCTCATTATAATATCACCGCCTCTTAATCTGTAAGTTTACACCCACGGCGCCGTCATTTTGATTTCGCTAGCGACAGCAGTGTAGTAGCTCTAATGCCATGGAGAAAGTGTGAGCGAAGCATGCTAACTGTTCTGTGTTTGGCTGCACAGACGAGCACAGAACACTGTTTAGAGCCCAGCCTCAGAGGAGACGACAGAGCAGTGCATTTATTGATGTATTTACTGTATATTGCTGCTGCCACACAGATCTAATATAAACATGTGATTTATTTCCCAGCTGTTTACCTTCACAGACATAACCCACTGTTTTTGTAACTCGTGTGCTTTTAACGTGAACTTGTGTGTGAATGAGAACTTAGTTTAGTGCTCGCATGCTGTGACAGCCGCTTTCTGTGCGTGTGCTTCAGATGTGTGCGCTCAGAAAACGTATATCAGAAGTTTAAACTCATATGGTTTAAAACGTATGATTTCAGCACGATAAACATGATAATCAGAACCAAAACAGATGTTTTCAGCAGGTCTGAGCTGTAATGGCTCAGCTCTATTCTGGAAAAGGGGGCGGGGTCAGAAGCTCATTTGCATTTAAAGAGACAGGCCCGAAAAACAGTGTGTTTCTGCTTCCACTCAAAACAGGCATTTTCAAAATGATATAATAAATGACTTGTGGAGTATTTTGACCTGAAACTTCACAGACACATTCTGGGGACACCAGAGGCTTATATTACATATTGTAAGAAAAAGAGCTTAGTTATAATTTAAGAAAGCTTAGTTGTAATTTAAGCATCCAGTTTAGACACACTGTTTCTGTTTGTGGTTAAGTTGATTTGGAAAGGATGAATCAACCTGATACTTTAATGATAAGTGTGTATTAAAGGGGAAACAGACTCTCCCAAACCCATAAATGAGCATGGTTAAAAGAAATTCTGTATTCACAAATCTGTAAACTCAAGTTCGCCATAGTTAATTTGATTTTGTGGATTTCACATACAAGGTCATTCTGCATAACTCAGAATTAATAGCTGGTGTGATGTTCACACAACTGCATGAGTGCAGTGTTCATATCTCCCCCTCTCTAAGAGCCGGCTGCTACACAGTTGTTTACAGAGTTTCATACTGACCAAACAGAGAACATTTGCTTGGGTGTATTGTTATTGTGACCAGAAGCACAGTATCCATGTCTGTCGGCACACCTTTACCCCCGTTCACGCTCTAGTGACCCGCTCCGCTTGGTTTTTGCCTCCCAGTTCTCGCTATGCTTCAGTGCTCAACAGGCCTGCCTCTGCTGGTATTTCACATCCCAGCAATCTCATTGTTCAACGGTCACATCAGAAAGCTCCTCTGCCATCATTATATTTTCTAAAAGCTCCACGATTATCATGTCTCGGTTTGGTACAAATAGAACCGACCTTATTTCATGGAGTGGACAACAACTGGAAGGAGTGACCTGGTGACAACTTCTCCCATCCAGGGTTTGGAATGAAACTGAATTATAAATCCTGCTTTAAATCCCACATCAGCATGTAATTGTCATTCCCTGACAATGCACACTGAAGGGCCCATCAAATTTGAGATGAATCAAATGATGTATAATGGCTTGATGCATTAAAACCTTATGCCTGTGGATTAGGATAATGGCCCAGTGTTGTTACAGTGATGCCAAGAAGATTCAAACAGCATCATCTGTATAAGCTCCTGTGGAAAGAGCCATCCTAGTGCAGATGTGACCCCATCAATTCTGAGTGAGTGAAAAAGGCTGTATCGGCATAGAGAGAGCCATTTTATCACCATTGCATTACATTGCTGGCCATGAAATTTTATAGCATTAGTGATTTTGTATCAAATAATCATGAAACAAAAATAAGCAAACATGGTTCACAAAAAAAACACCCATATTTCATCCAAAACTATTGTGCATTTTTTGACAGTGCATAAACTTTAATCTCAGCATACATAACATTTTGCCTCACAGTTCTTTATGAAAATCTTTTGACTGGTAAGTGACCTGAATTAATTCACTGTTCGAGAATGCAATATTGTCTTCTGCAACAATATGACAAAGAGAACAAAAACTAATAACGACAATATCTTTCTTCTTAATATTATACACTCTCACCCTAACTGTAAGCAGCAGCCACGAAATATGAAAAAGTGAAAACTGTCACAAGAACTGCTGAAATCTAACCTAGAAGCTATTTTTAATGTATTGATAAAAACTCTAAAACAGATTAGTATTTAAATAGATGCTGGCTATATGTTTCAACATGCGTTTGGTAACACATTAAAACAACGCATATTAATAAGAAATTGGAAAATATTATGCAATTTCTAAAAAGATCAGTTGTTGCACATTTAATTATGAATATAAAGATGTACTCATTAAAGTTGCAAGTATTTGAATGCACATTAACAAAGTTTGTGAGAGTTTAAACGCATAAAATAGCACCATAATGCAAACTGAAAATGCAGAACATTTGCGCTTTTCCCAAAATCTTTGGATAATTCCCTGACAAAACTATCGTTCTCCTCTAATCTCTCATGATGCTTTATTCGATCATTGTCAAAGTCCTTTGGTTCCATCTACTCCGCCTCTTTGGAAGCACTTTAGTTTTCCTTCGGAGTGAGTCAGAAGAAGCGCAACCCCACTGAGGAACTCCAGCAAGACTTCACGCGTAAAAGCTTCGGGATATACGCACACAAGCCTCGAGACCGCACCAGCTCCTTTCGCACACATAAATTATGGGACGTGCAACTAACACTAGTTGACAAGGGGACACTTGGATAGAGAGCGCGCGCAAAGCATGGCTTGGATACGCACATGTGTTTTCCTCTCTTGGTAAGTAGCAAAGTGCTTGTATCGGACTTTGCATGCGTGTTTATTTTTCTGCTTTGCTTGTTCATGTGTGAAAATGGAAATAAAGTTTTGAGTCTGTTTACAGTGTTGGTCAGGTGTTTGCAAATCCACCAGCCGAGACGAGGATATATTTGGATAACATTACGCGCGTTTTGGATAGATTATTAGATGGATATGACAACAGACTGCGACCTGGATTTGGAGGTAGGCAAGTGCTGGAATCACTTTACATATTAAAGTCTTACTTTAGGGAGTTGAATCCAATTTACACAAAAAAAATTACATTTCACTGTAAATGATTCTGGTCTTTGCGTTTGAGACTTCATCAAGTTCTTAATCAGAAACTGCCTTATCGCTTTGCAAGATTATTTTGTTTAATGTGTTCTGTGTAATGAATAAACTAAGATTTTTTTTCTTTATTTCAAACTAATTCAATTTTATTATTTATGTATTTAAAAAATAAACTGTAGGACCTGTCACAGAGGTTAAAACGGACATCTTTGTCACCAGCTTTGGTCCAGTTTCTGATGTGGAAATGGTATGTGAGTAAAACAGTCATATGTATGATACAAGTAAACATGCATACAAACATAAATCCACCGTAATTGCATGTTTTCTGTGCCCACTGTCTCTAGTCATGTCGGCCCTGGCTTCATTATTCTGACATTTGTGCAGGATGTCATTACAGCAGCTTAGGGATTTTAATCTGGCTGACAATCCCTGACAGTGAGGGTCCCGGCTCGGCTTTCTTTCCTCTGTTACACACTACACTATTTTTCTACAGTGTGCAAAGCCACCTCGCTTGCCATGTGATCCACTGTGACAATCCGAAAGACAGTATAGATAAGTCTCCGCCAAGATAAAGCATAAAAAATATCACTCCAGAGTGAACTTTGCTGATGTGGTTGTTTTTTTTTGCATGCCCTGCACACATAAGTTTGATTTGTGTTTATTTAAAACTGCAGTCATGTGTATATCTTCTAAAACCCTTAAAACAATCTCTTAGGAATACACAATGGATGTGTTTTTTCGGCAAACGTGGATGGACGACCGGCTGAAATTTGAGGGCCCCATTGAGATCCTGCGTCTCAACAACCTAATGGTCAGCAAAATCTGGACACCGGACACTTTCTTCCGAAATGGCAAACGTTCTATTTCGCACAACATGACCACTCCCAACAAGCTGTTCCGCATCATGCAGAACGGAACTATTCTGTACACCATGAGGTAACCTGCGTGCCAAAACATTTGCTCTCCAAGTCAAAGATGCACCGCAGACTTGCTATTCTATGCTATTATGTGCCATGTACTGGTTAACTGTAACTATAATATAATGTATACTTAAAATTGTAAATGCTGATAATAGAAGTTGTAGGGGGAAGTGTATAAAATCAGTGCAAAACAACATTAAAGACACGGTTCAGCCAAAAATTTAAATCCTGTCATCATTTACTCACCCTCATGTTGTTCCAAACCTATATGATTTTTTTCTTCTGATGAACACAAAAGAAGATATTTTGAAGAATGTTGCAGTTGCTGGTAGCCATTTACTTCTATAGCATTTCCATTCGATACTATGGAAGTCAATGGTCTTCAAAATATCTTTAATTGTGTTCAACAGACTTTATTTTAAGGTCCAATTCTCGCTATTAACAAACCATTAACTGTGACTTTTGTGTCAATAAACTCCTAATTTACTGCTTATTAACAGTTAGTACAGTAGTTGTTAAGTTTAGGTATTGGGTCGGATTAGGGATGTAGAATATGCTCATGCAGTATATGTGCTTTATAAGTACTAATAAACAGCCAATTTGTTAATAATAGGCATGCTAATAAGCAACTAGTTAATAGTGAGAATTGGTCCCTATACTAAAGTGTTACCAAAAAAATCACATAGGTTTGGAACAAGATTGACAGAATTTTTGGGTGAGCTGTCCCTTTAATGCAAATGCAAAATGAAGGATTTTCCCATATGGGGGTGCTCACTGTGTATAGAGTTTAAGAAATCATTTGTTATTTCACATAAATTAAAAGTGATGCTTTTATTGTTTTCAGGTTAACCATCAATGCTGAGTGTCCCATGCGGCTGATCAATTTTCCAATGGATGGACATTCATGTCCTTTGAAATTTGGCAGCTGTAAGTATGTTGAAAATGCCACATATTTCCTCTGAAGGGATTTACTGGTATGACTGACTTCAGTCTGGATATGTGTGAATATAGATGCCTACCCAATGAGTGAGATTGTTTACACATGGAAGAAAGGGCCCTTATTTTCAGTGGAGGTCCCTCAGGAGAGTTCCAGTCTGCTACAGTATGATCTCATTGGACAGACGGTGTCTAGTGAGAGGCTGAAGTCAAACACAGGTATGCGCTTTGAGACGTATGATTCAGTGAGAAATGTTTTCTGGTTTAACAATTCTGACAGCATTTCTTAATGCAAACCTCTTAAAACATTGTCATGATGGGTTGAAAATGTGCTGATGTATTTTTCTATTTGTCTTGAATGCATTTCTACAGAATCTATGGTTTGTAGTTAAGGATTGCCTATTCCACTGATCTCTCACAGGTGAATACATAGTCATGACGGTGTACTTCCACCTGCAGAGGAAAATGGGTTTCTTCTTAATCCAGACATACATCCCGTGCATTATGACGGTGATCCTAGCACAGGTCTCCTTCTGGATCGACAAGGAGTCAGTACCGGCCAGAACTGTGTTTGGTAAGCCTCTGTTTTTATTTCCTTTTTAATTGTTCATTAGCTGGACTCACTGCACAGGCACCAATATGCTAATACTAAAGTGCATGGCATTGTATGCATACAAAATCAGATCTGGAATGAGAACTTGTATTTTAGACCTAGTGAGCAGCAGCATTTTAAGGCTCAATAGAACATAGTTTCCTGACGTTAAGGTTGTTCTAAAAGGTAGGCAGCAACATTATGTCTTCTAAGATCATTATGTATTCCATTCTAATGTATTCCTCACACAGAATGCAATCCTAGCATGCATAGCAACAAGCTCAGTGAAAAAAATCCAGGCAGTGGACGAAGTGATAGAAATTACTTATAAGTAATCAGTACCATTTAAACAGACTAAAGTGAGGACTACTGAATTATTTTACTAAGGCTATTTCACCAATTTATTCTTTGTTCATAATTAACTCACTAATGCTAAACATTGTGAGTTGCTGCATGATATCGGCTGTTACAAATCAGTCACTTTTGAGGCTCAGTTTCAGTTAGGATTCTGTTTTAAAAGGCAGCAGTCTATGTAGGCTGTAGAGTGTAAGGCGGCTCACTAAGTTTTGGAACTGAGCCACAGAAAGCAGGTGGTGTTTGTATTTTAAACACAACAGATTTGAAACAAATGAATCTATATAGGTACAGTACAATTTAAAGTGAAGAGCTGTGAATTGCAAGACCAATTCAGAACATTCTCAATAAAATTGTGCCATCATAAATATCCATCAAAGTCTTTCTTCATAAACAGAAAAGAAACCAGATGAATTTGCTAAGCAGTCATTTATAACTTGATGAGATGATGCACATTTTCTGTTGTCTTCTTATGTAGATTGCTTCATTATCTTAATGCACTCTTCTTGGCAGCTGTTGGCGAAGGTCCTAAATCACTTAAAGTGCCTTGGCCCTTGTTCTGTGGTGGTGTAGGATAAAAGCAAACATATTGAGATCCTCTTCCTTACCTTCCTCTGCTTGCCCTCCTTTCCAAAGAGAAACACGAGAAGAATAATCAATTTTTCAGAGGATGCAAATATATATTTTTTACTGTTATTTTATTTTAACTTTGACTGAACCAGACTGCTGCGCTTTAAAGTTGCAGACTCTTAACTTTTACTTCGTCTTCATTGCTGTTTCGGCTGATTAATTTGGTATGCACGAATGAAGCATCTGTCTTTGTGGTCTCTCTCTTGTGTTTGAATGGGGCCATTAGAATGAGCTTATTGGGCAATTAGGAGTGTATCAGTCTATAACCTACAGCTAAAGTTTTTCTCTTTGTGAAAAACACATCAGCATGAAACAATTAAAGCCTGTGCAAGCTGTCATATTCAATTTGCATAAGAGGGTGAAACGGTTTTGGAATCATATTTGACTTTTTTAATGTAATATGTCTTGTTTGGGGCACTATATATCCAAACTCTCATAGAAACTAATGCAAAGATTGCGATAATAAAGATTTTTTAATAAAGTTGCCTGCAGACTTAAAGGAATAGTTCACCTTCTGTCGTCATTAATCACCCTCAAGTCCTTTTTTGAACATAAAAAAAGATATTTTAAAGATTGTGGGTAACCAAACACTTGACGGTAGCCATTGACTTCCATAGTACATAAAAAAACATTCTTCAAAGTATTGTGTTCAATAGAAGATTCATACAGGTTTGGAACGACACGAGGTTGAGTAAATGATGACAGATCTTTCATTTTTGGGTGAACTATCTTTAAATGGGCTAATTGGGATATATTTTGCTGATAAAGTCACAACTTTAGTAAAAACAAATTGGCTTCGCTCCTTACGAGGTGTGAGAAGAGATGTTTCTGCAAGCAAACACCGCTCATGTGGAGAGGTGAGCAACCTACAGCATGTTTCTCAGTTCTGTCTCACTTCTGAGGTGAAAGTGTTATTCCCGTGAAAAGATATGTGAAAGAAAACTTAACACGGTGTAAAAAGAAATGAAGTGAGAGTTCTAACAAATGTAGAGATGAATAGGCAGAGGCACTCACTGTCCATATCCATTGTAGTTGCTCTACATCACAATCTTCTTCCACTAAAAGCTGAAATGTCCCAGAGCATTGGGTTCAGAGATGTAACTGACCGAGGTTAATTTGGACCAACTTTTTACCCTTAAAAGCATTCTTTTGCCCCTAGGAGTTTTGTTTGTGCCTTTGCTTTATACATTTCCAGTCATGCTAAGGATCCGTTAAACGTGTTCTCTTGTAAATCGTATCTGTCTAGATGTTAACCTTTAATTTGAAGCTGAAGTTGAATATTCAGTGAGTTTTTAAATTAGATTGTGGAGACGAAAGCTCAAGTTATATTTATCTGTGAAAGACATCAGTTTGATAGGACCATGAGGATGAAAAGAGTAAATGAGCTATGTGGATATTTATTATAGTAGTTATGAGTGTTACTTACGAGACCGGAGTTGATTTATTCAAGTACATTGCTTTTAGACATAATATGTTCATGTCTCTTCTGTAAGGAATTATACTGGGCTGCATTTCCCAAAAGCATTGTGTGCAGATTGTAAAGATGCATGTGGCTTCTACAGTCTACTTAGGCTATAATGATGCTTTTGGGAAACCCAGCTTTGTGTATTGGACATCTATCAGATTCTATTGAACACCTGAGAAAAGAGCTGTTCAAAAAAGATAGCTCAGAATAATACTGTAAGTCTCTTTAACTGTATGAAAACAGTAATAATGATCCGGTTCAATTAATTTAACCAGTGCAATTACCGCTTTAAGTAAATAAATCAATCATTTAAAAAAAAACTCATCCTAGCATTGTGGCTTTAAAATATGCATCAGGTTATGCTGCATAAAAGTGCATTTACAAACTCAAGCCTTTACATTCCAAGTCTTCAGAACACTTATGGTAGCTTTAAGGAAATGGCTATTCACTGATGTTGTCATGCACTGAAAATATTCCCCTCTGCTCTCAAATCTCACATGCAATTTGAATACATTCATGTTCAGTTGTGACACATCAGTTCTGTGAAGCAATGCTGTTTGGCATCATTACTGTTCAACCTGGCATCCCTCCACCATATCTGCTGTATCAACTATTTTGTTATTCTTTTATAGCACTTTTTGTCATTTGGAGCTTGACAACCCCAGTTCACCATTCAAGCAATCATACAGGTTTGGAGTTAACAAACGATGATTCAGGTGAAATATTTCTTTAAGGCCTAGTGTTTATGTTTATGTTTATTCAGCTAGTGAATTGTATTACTGGGTGCTACAAGCAAACTTGATCACTAGACAGCTCAGCTTCCCATAAGGTTAATTTATAATGGACTGCTGTTATGTCTCTATTGGGCTTAGTCATCTAGAATCAAGCTTTGTGCTTGCCATATAATGTCAGTGTCTCTATTAAGACCTGGGTATGTTTCATCGTTACTGTCTCATAGCAGATACTCCCTCTCTTGAATGTGGTCTCTCCTTGGGTGAGAAAACGTATCTAATTTCTATCTGCTCGACCCATTGACACCATGAGCAGCCCTATAGATCACCCACAGCAGTCCAACAAAAACACAGCAAGCCAGTCCTGATGTGGATGGCTTGGCAGATTGTATGAGCAATACCTTTGCCCTCAAAGTAACAGGTTTTGAGAAGATGGGGCATAGTGTGGTGAAAAAAGCAGAAAGACCAGATTTGTTTTACTTATGTGAGATGTATATTTTAAACTGAATCTTAGGAAATGGAAAGTAAAGTGACAGCATGACTTGATATGTCATAGAGTTTGCTCTCAACAGAAAATAATGAAAGTTGCAACCCAGGCTCATTCAGTAATCTAGACCGCCAAGACGATGCAATGTTGCAGTTATGGATTTAATTTACTTAAAACTTTGTCTGTTCAGATTTTCACCAAACAGAAATTCATCTTTGACACTGGCATCTTGACAACTAGACAACTTATTTGCTTCCTTGATTATTTGTGTTCATGTATCATTGTTAAACTACCGTGCCACAAAACAATAGTGTGTGTTTGAATGCCTTCGATCATTGATCTTTATAGACCATGGTCAGGGTCTTCCGATCAATATTAAAATTCCTTAACTTCCGGAGTAGACCTAGACATTGTCTTGCCTTCTTATGAATGTGTTCCACATTTTCCTGTCATTAATAATTGTGGCCAAATATTTAGAATTTGAAACTTGCTCTACATTGGTACCCTTAATAGTAACTTGTTTATATGAACATTCAACCATTCCTGTCCTTCTTTGATCCCCGCAACATAATTCCTTGTTTTTTTTAATGTTCAACAGTAGATTAATTATGTACTATTGTCAAACCACTTAACAAGATTTCCAATGTACTCAAAACAAGTTGGACTATTGACATCCATTTGACAGAGAAATAAGAACCAAGTCATCAGTGTATCCAACACGGTATTGTTCCAAACATTAAGAAAAGATGAACTCAATGAAATATAAAAAGGCCATTCTTTTCTCATAAAATAAAAACCCCTTGCCTTTGGGTTACTATTTTATAAATATATTTTATTAAATGAAGCAACACTTGTCAAACAGATGCACTCCTTTAGATGTGAAATAAAATATGACAAAGTTATTCAATAATGTTATCTGCCATCTCTTCACTTTGAATCTCAAAGGCTTTCCAGCCCTTACTGAACTAATGCCTATTATTTATCCTGGAGCTTTTCCATGTGAGTTCATGCAGAGCTTTGAGTAAATGACCTATTCAATAGAGCTAACACGCACCAGCGGCCCATTGGTCTCTATGATCCTTTATAAAATAACTGTACACTGCCCCCCACCCTGCATTTTCCCATCAGCCCCTTTATGTTGGTGCTCAGAAACATGGGAGAAATGATCCAACTGCATGTTCTTTTAATAATAACAACAAGAGTAAAGCAAAAATGCGAAACGAGAAACAGAACTGAGTTCACCAGCATGACATCCATACAAGCACAAGACCAGACCAGAAACACGGGAAACACAATTTATACAAACGAGAAAACAGAACATGTGCAAACAATCAGGGAAAACAGAAACACTAGGCAAAACTACAAACTAAGAATCTGCATAAAACTAGAACACTGACACTTCTCTTGTTGGACTCAAGGTGTTGTCATATCATAACAACTAGAAAGATATAGCTTTCAAACATTTTTATCTTCTCTGAAAGATATAGCTTTCGTACTGCAGCTTTCATACTCATTTTAGGATGATTGAAAACCACTAAATGAATGCATACTTTACTGATATCACTGCTATCACGATATCCCTGTCTAAAAATCCTGGTGCCTTTTGGTTTTACAAATTACAAATTTCAACCACATGAATAATTGGCCTTCCTTTGAATTGTAGTAACACATAAACATCATATGAGGAAGGGGATAAAAAGGCTGCACTTCAAATAAATGTCCTTAAATGTGTGTTGCCTGAGACAGTGTCATTAGTCTGATGAAATGCATTAACAGAAAATGTTTTAAATGCTCCCAGACAATTTTCGGTAACACTTTAGTTTAGGGACCAATTCTCACTATTAACTAGTTGCTTATTAGCATGCATATTACTTGGATATTGGCTGTTTATTAGTACTTATAAAGCACATATCAGTGTCTTATTCTGCATGATCATATTTTAGATCCCTTAATCTTACCCCATGCCTAAACTTAACAACTACCTTACTAGTTTATTATTAGTTTATTGAGGCAAAAGTCATAGCCAATAGTTAATTAATAGTGAGAATTGGTCCCCATAAGAAAAAAATCAAGAGTTTTTCATCGTTCAGAAAGTTTAGTTGCAGTTGTGCAATTTTTACTTCTTTTTTTGTTGTTGTTAATGTTTAGGATTGGGTTGAACTGAGGCAAGTTGAACCTAATTGACTGAGAACAGAACGGGAATTTTAACTAGACTTACTAAGATCAGTCAAGCTAACTGGATTCTTTTTTCTTTTCTTTTCTTTTTTTTCATGTATTCTCGACAGGCATCACCACAGTACTAACCATGACCACGCTGAGCATTAGCGCTCGTCACTCGTTACCCAAGGTCTCCTATGCCACCGCCATGGACTGGTTCATCGCCGTCTGCTTCGCGTTCGTCTTCTCAGCCCTTATCGAGTTCGCTGCTGTCAACTATTTCTCCACCTTGCAGGCCAATAAGGAACTTCGGCGGGCCAACATGGCCTGTGCTGCGGCCAGAAGTGATGGAGAAGTTGTTACGGTAATTCTTTAGGCCTCCATTTATTCCAGCCTCTCTCCCTTTCATGGTTAGCTGATAACAGGCACACTAGACGAAAGGAGACAGCCAGTGGCCTCCCTAGCCATTTTACTGCTGCAGATTATATAATCAGTTCAATGTAGCAAAACATCCAAGCGAAAGCATGCCAGGCTCAAAGCGAGGAGATCTATCCTGTGTCTCGCATGATTGCTGTTGGGGGTAGATGCAATGCCATCGTACTCTTGCCCGGAGTGAATAAATTAATGTGTGAAGTCACAGCCTGAGTTCCACTGCATGTAAAGTCACAGGCATAACCACAGAGACTGTATCTCAGTTCTGTGCATGGTATAAACTCAGTATTGTAGCAGTGTGGATTGGAAGTGCTTCTTTTGACAAAAGACTTGTGTAAAAACAGCTCTACAGTAACTGGCTCATGACATGATCGTCCCATACAAGTGTTACTTTTTACTTTTCCAGCAGGTTTCCTGAATACTCCGCTGTGAGAACTGGTCCCTAAACTAAAGTGCTACCTAATTTGGATATTTAAATTTCCAAGTTTCCAATATCTAAGTTTCTAATTCTTGAACAGGGTAGAAAAATGTTTTTTAGGGTAATTACTAAGAGATCACCATTTACCCAGTTGATTAATCACAGACAGTTGCTTTGTATTACAAGTTTTCTGAAATGGTAAATAAATATAGATAAATATGATTATTATTAAATTCAATATGCACTAATTTGCATACATTTCCAGAACAGAAATCTAAATATTGGATAGAGACATTTTTAAAAACTTGTTTCATTTTGTTGACTTATTAGAGTTAAAGGTTTTCACAGAGATTTCTCTTTTTTTATCACTCCATAAATCTAAAATAATGTCAATAGCCAGAAGAAAAAAAGGGTAATTACTAAGAGATCACCATTTACCCAGTTGATTAATCACAGACAGTTGCTTTGTATTACAAGTTTTCTGAAATGGTAAATAAATATAGATAAATATGAATAAATAAATATGGAGATTAGGCATTATTAAATTCAATATGCACTAATTTGCATACATTTCCAGAACAGAAATCTAAATATTGGATAGAGCCATTTTTAAAAACTTGTTTCATTTTGTTGACTTATTAGAGTTAAAGGTTTTCACAGAGATTTCTCTTTTTTTATCACTCCATAAATCTAAAATAATGTCAATAGCCAGAAGAAAAAACCATTGTGTATGAAAGTGCTATTGAATTAGATATTTCTGGATTAGTGGATGACTGAGAAAACTGCCTTTAAATATATTTAAATTGTATGTATTGTAATTGAAATCTAGAGGTGTACAGTAAATAGATTAAGTGTAATAAATAAGCATTTTGGATGTTTATGTTCCACTAGTTCGAAATAAGACAGCAAATTGAAGCAAAATAGCCAAAATTGACCAGTGCCTAAAAAAAAATTTTTTTAAAAAGTGGTCTTGCTTTAAAAAAAAAATTCGGTAGTTTGTTTTTCTGAAGCTTCTTTAAAACACATTGCTTCAACATGTCAGCTTCTCGCTCAACCAATGGCAGCAGTAAGCAAATCTGGAGCTAAAAAGATTAAATAAGCATATATGATGGCTCTTTTGGAGAACAGTGCAATGGGCAAATTGAAGCAAAATAGCCAAAATTGACCAGTGCCTAAAAAAAATTTTTTTTTTAAAAAGTGGTCTTGCTTTAAAAAAAAATTCGGTAGTTTGTTTTTCTGAAGCTTCTTTAAAACACATTGCTTCAACATGTCAGCTTCTCGCTCAACCAATGGCAGCAGTAAGCAAATCTGGAGCTAAAAAGATTAAATAAGCATATATGATGGCTCTTTTGGAGAACAGTGCAATGATGCACATTAAGGAACTACATGTAAAGAGCCAGAGAAGGGTGTGAATGTCTCATTGCCTTGTGTATTTAGCTTGAGTTAGGTGCTGCCTGTTGCGGTGTCAAAAATAGCTGCGATATTATGGCAGCGTGAGCCAGGTGCTCCCTGGGTGACACAGTGATCTGCAGCTGACACTCACAGCTTGGAAACCTGCTCAATGATGGAACCGAGTCAAAGCTGTTGCTCCATGCCAAAACTTTCCCCAGCTGGGAAAAGGCTAAGGCGCTGCAAACAAAAGCCATGAATAACCTTGTTCACTCAGAGCCAAGACTAATTCAAGTTCATTTTACATATGTTATTGTTGCCCACCTGCTCTAAATATCATATTTAGTGGTTACGACCTACTAATAATATTACATTATATGTTGCCCACAACATTTCGGTAACACTTTAGGGACCAGTTTTGGAGAACAGTGCAATGATGCACATTAAGGAACTACATGTAAAGAGCCAGAGAAGGGTGTGAATGTCTCATTGCCTTGTGTATTTAGCTTGAGTTAGGTGCTGCCTGTTGCGGTGTCAAAAATAGCTGCGATATTATGGCAGCGTGAGCCAGGTGCTCCCTGGGTGACACAGTGATCTGCAGCTGACACTCACAGCTTGGAAACCTGCTCAATGATGGAACCGAGTCAAAGCTGTTGCTCCATGCCAAAACTTTCCCCAGCTGGGAAAAGGCTAAGGCGCTGCAAACAAAAGCCATGAATAACCTTGTTCACTCAGAGCCAAGACTAATTAAAGTTCATTTTACATATGTTATTGTTGCCCACCTGCTCTAAATATCATATTTAGTGGTTACGACCTACTAATAATATTACATTATATGTTGCCCACAACATTTCGGTAACACTTTAGGGACCAATTCTCACTAGTTGCTTATTAGCATGCATATTATTAGCATTTTGGCTGTTTATTAGTACTTATAAAGCACATATTAATGCATTATTCTGCATAACCATATTCGACATCATTAATCCACTCCACACCTAAACTTAACAACTACCTTACTAACTATTAATAAGCAGCAACTTAGGAGTTTATTGAGGTAAAAGTCGTAGTTAATAGTTAATAGTGAGAATTGGACCTTAAAATAAAGTGTGGCCAACAGTTCTTTATAGAGACATTGACTGGTTGAATTTCGGTGAGTTAGCCTCCATGAGAAAAAAAAATAAAAAAATAAAATAAAATTGCAGATACTGGGGCTCCTTGAAACAAATACACACAGAGCCAAAGAATAGCATAGTGCATCAATTTACATTGTGTATAAAACTGGAAAATGCAAGTTTGCTTTAATGAAGCAGTATAACTCTCACAGCTCTTCAAACCTAGTCAACACTGCTACAACATCACTACACAACCCTCCCTAAAGGGGCTTTCTATTACAACAAATGTACCTTTGCAACAAAATCAAAAGAAACACTACAAGGGTGGATGTTATTATATTCATGCTGTATTTGTTTGTTTGTATCACTGGAGCAAAAAGGAATCACTGTAATAACATTTTCTGTGGTCTGTCATTACACCTGTTTCCCTGCTAGTCCGTGTTCCAAACTTAAATGTGAAAAGCGTCCATTGTGTCACCAGTCAAGCAGTTTGATAACGGTTCGCTTGTTCTCATCTCACAAATGAATCTGTGTGTGTGTAGAATCCTCTGGACCCTGGAGGTGTGCTGAAGAAAAGGCTGAACTCTCTCTCTCAAAGAGATGCTCCTGACAAGTTCTCCAGAGCACCACAGCCTGATCTCCATCAGCAAGGCTCCACTGTCCCTGCCAACAACATGCTGGCAACTAGTATTATTGACAAGTACTCACGCATCCTTTTTCCTCTGTCCTTTGGGGCCTTCAACCTGGTCTACTGGATTGTCTATCTCACCAAAGACACCATGGAGTCCAGGTAGGAGCTCTGTTGGTTCGGTAGAACTTGCTTTTTCATTCTTTCTAAGAATATAAAGAACTGTGTAGGTCAAAAAAAAATTGTTTTTTCTTTTGACACGGGTGGTCCAGACTTCAAAACTGGTCTGTGTACAACTTTTAATAAACAAAGCAAAATTGCTACTGCAAAGCAGTGGATGTATATCAGAAACCCAACATAGGCTCATTGGAAATACGTGCTTGTGGCGACGTTTCTGCAACATCAATATTACATGCCTTATTGCACGTTTCACGGCAGTTTCAAAGTGAAATGTCCGGTGAGTGACGCTAAAAGGTTAATGCACTATCGTGTTGTTGTAAAATAACAACCCCCCCCCCTCCTCTAAACACAACCCTAAACCTACCTGATAGTGTTAACGAATGCAAAAGGGATATAAAAACACATTCACTGATGCAACCGTGCTATTTTAACTTCCTTCTACACAGGTTTGATCTGTTTTGTCGAACTGTACAGTAGTTTTACAGGATTCGTACCGTATCGCGTGAGCTTCTGACAAACCTACTGCATTAGAAACCCCATACATATCAAGCTGTATGTGTGACGCTAACGGTATCAGTATCAGAAGTATCAGTTTCCAAATCTCACAGCATGTTAAAATCGTTTTGAAGTCATAACATAATATTGTAATTGTGTGAAAATTAGGCTTTCTTAATCAAAACTCTGTAAATCATAATTTGTGTGAAAAGGAATAAAAGTTGTCAGAGTTTCACTGCCTCTAATGTTTATTTTAACTGGAAACTGCAGCGATTCGTACATATAGGTACGTTTTTTGAGTTTTGCAGAAATGTAGGTAAAGGCACGTATCTCCAATGAGCCTGAGTAACAGAAACAAGGTCTTATTTGACTGCGTTTTGTAACATCACCGGGCTACAGAGTGAGGTGGAGTGTGTGTCTGCTGCTCTGAAGAACTTTGCCAGTGAACGTCGTCTCTACCAGTGTTTGCCACTGACTAGAGAAAAGCATTAAGCATGAACTAAATTGAGATGGCTCAAACAGAAAAAGGACTGGAGTGTATTTTGGTGTACTGAGTTCCTCCACAGTCCAAAAAGAGCATTCAGTAAAAGTACCATCTCATTCTCAAGTCTTAGAACCACATTTACAAAGGACTGTCCATATTTACATACAGTAAGTCATGTCTCTACAGTTATTAACATATTTTTTTGTTTTGTTACACTATACTATATTTGCATAACACTATACTTTGTGTTATATTCATTTGTTGTGTAAATTACACAAAGCTCAGTATATATATATATATATATATATATATAAAAATATTTTTTTTTTATTTTTTTTTTTATGCGTTTTGTTCATGCATTCACCACTGTTAGAGGTTTACCCAACTGTGATGACTTCAGCTTCTGAGAACCCCGGAAATGTCAAAAGCGTCAATGAGGAGAAAGTAGGATAGCTATTAATCGTCACATCTCATTTCCCATGCAAAGAAAGTAATTACATAGAAGCACAGCAGTAATAAATTAATTAATTAAAGCCCCATTTATTTCTAAAGGTCAGAAAAGGGTGATGGAAAAAGGTAATTAATAAAAAATTAATAATTTGTTACACAATTGGTTGGGAACATTTTTATTATATAGAAATAAACTCTTCCCCATAAATCTAAAAATCCTGCCATTCCATAATGTCTCAAAGAATTCAAAACTCTCAAAACTTTAGTGTCAGAGCAGGACAGTGTAAATTCAGCACAAGAATTCAGCATAAGTACAGTATATCATCCTGCCTGCGTGATGATACTGCTGTACTGTATAGAGAAAGAACGATGCTACATTATCTACTATTGCATGCTTGGCTGTTCGGGACAGTTCCTTCACAAATCCTCAAACAGTATGAGTTAGATGTGTCAATGACTGAATAGAATTAAAACATTTATTAATGACTTCTGTACTGCTGAACAGAAGAAAAGTTGTGAATTTTTATGATAGGACATGTATATTTCATAGAGATTTAATTCCTGGCAAATGCTGAGACAAATTTAGGCTTTCATGGAGCACATTTGTTCCCTGTCATTTTCTCGTTCGCCCCCTACTCTCTATTATATGATCATATTTTTCTCCTGAAGCCATGATCACTTATCATCTGTCATCACACACAAGAACCCTGTTATGTGCTTCTACCGTGGTGTTTCTGTGCAGCATTTGTCGAATATTCACTCTGACATAAATACGATTTCAGAGTTTAGGCAAAGGGGAAGATTATCATACAAGGTCATGACACACCAAACCGACAGTCGGTCGTTGGCCAAAGTCAGGCCGTCAGTGAGCGTCTGTCAGCCCAGTGCCCAGTGCTTTTTGGCTGATTGAGCGTGTTGAATCAGGGTTGAGACAGATCGCTCTGATTGGCTGTTCAGCTTAGCGAACCAGTGCATGAGAAGAAAAGCAAAAGCAAACGACGTAAAGAGGGCACACACTGAAAGACCTTCATCTTCTCTATGTATTCCAATAGATGATTATTTGATATTCTAGTCTGGAATGAGGAAGATGAAGACCGACTTATCAACATGATGCATATTCAAAATCGTAATAAAAAGCTGCTTAGTTTACGGCTTTGATTTCCTTTTTTGAACGACACGTATAAACGACTGCCACCTGCTGGTGTAGACAGGTATTTCTTCTCAGGCAGGCGCAGAACGTATATGTGCTAGCTGGCCGTTGGCTGTAGTCTTTGTGGTGTGTTTATATGCAACGTTTAGGCGCAGATGCAGGCCATGCTAGGTGACATCACAATCGGCTTTCGTCACTGCTATAGTTCTTTGATGTCGGTTTGGTGTGTCGCAGGCTTAAACCTTCCTCGGATGTTTTCCTTTGTTTTGATTCCACTGGATTATCTTCTTCTCCTTCTAATAAAGCCTGCAATTAGATCCACGACTTGTGAGGAAGTCTAATGTATGTATGGGTTGAAACAGCTGAGAACTTTAAAGGGGTCATATGATGCTGCTAAAAAGAACATTATTTTGTGTATTTGGTGTAATGAAATGTGTTTATGTGGTTTAAAGTTTAAAAAACACATTATTTTCCACATACTGTACATTATTGTTCCTCCTCTATGCCCCGCCTTTTTGAAACGCGTCAATTTTTACAAAGCTCATCGGTCTGAAAAGCGAGGTGTGCTCTGATTGGCCAGCTATCCAGTGTGTTGTGATTGGCCGAATACCTCAAGCGTGTGACGGAAATGTTACGCCCCTCACCATACTGTGATGATGCCCTGTCCGGCCGGAGCAACGAGACAAAAACATTAAAACCCATTACAAACGCATTATGCAAATCTTCCCACATAGTGATGTAGACATGTGGGGGCGTGTTAGAACGAGCCGTTTTAGGTAGGTGTGGCTGACTCTTAACTCTTATAAAGAATATCTCTTTGGATTTGAGACTTTAGTCTTTGCAACTTTACAGATCTTCTTTTATAAGAGAAAGGAAGAATTTAAATTGCATCGTATGACCCCTTTAAAAAAATGCCATTAAACACATTTTAGGTAAACTCAATTCAATATGTATAGCACTTTTCATAATGCATTTTTTTTAAAATTGTTTTTAGTGGTACGATCTGGAAGTAATCTCATAACCGGTCAGACATGTGTATCCTTATGGCAGTAGTATACAGTTATAAGATAATACAGGTTATGTGGCTAGTTAGCATCATGTATTCAGAATAACTGATCATGTAGACATAATGAATATTTTAGGCGATGAAAAGAGTTCGGTTCAATTCATTTCACGTTTATTTGTATAGAGCTTTCTACGATTGATATCGTTTCAGAGCAGCTTACAGCTTGTGATCATAATGATTACAATATAAGGATTGTATTTATCTAATCTTATATTGTATTAATTATTCTACATGAAAAATACATTGTAACTTGATTGAGCTAATAGATTAAATTTAATGTTGCTGTACTGAAATGTTTTTGTCATTGTTTACATAATATTCTAGAGATAAATAGTGTAATATTAAATGGTGTAATTTTGGAATGTCTAAAATGTGAAAGACTTTTGTTCCAAGAAGTTAATTAACATTCAGCTGATTGTTCCCAAACTGAACATGGGTCAGATTTTCACTGTCCTCATGTCACCTTTCTCTTTCCAAATCCAGAGAGAAAAAGAAATGAAAGAAAAAGGCCTCAAAGCCTCCATGAATGCGCTGCCACGGGACAAAAGGAAAATATGAGATACCTCGACTCTCTCATACACACACGTTCAGTATGTTGGTGCACGTCTGACATAGAAATCATAGTGGGCATTGCAGCCTGCCGGTGGCTGTTTAATGAATAGCTCCATTCAGGTGCAGACATTAAGGAGGCACATTGGCTGAGTTGTCGTGTGTGTGTGCACACATATGTGGCAGTTTCACAGAAGCTACCTGCGGGTGATAAGCTCTACGCTTTATTGCTCACTGGAGTGCCTGACGCGAGAGGAAGCGCTTTTCTCATAAATCAAAGGCAATAAATGTCAGCGCAGCCCGAAATCCCCCATTTTCCCATCTTCACGCGGGCCTTTGCCATAACTTTGGTGTAATGATCATTCAATTACTGCCCATCTTAGATATGTCAGGAAATGTTTGATGTGAGACTCAGAGACCTCTTCATGGATTCACACTCACATAGCACAGTCTGAGGTACCATAGTAGATGTTTGTTTGTGTGTATGTGTTTCTGTTTGCATTTGTTACCTATGTATTGCCAGGGCATCCGCTTGATTGATTGATTGATTGATTGATTGATTGATTGATTGATTGATTGATTGATTGATTGATTGATTGATTGATTGATTGATTGATTGATTGATTGATTGATTGATTGATTGATTGATTGATTGATTGATTGATTGATTGATTGATTGATTGATTGATTGATTGATTGATTGATTGATTGATTGATTGATTGATTGATTGATTGATTGATTGATTGATTGATTGATTGATTGATTGATTGATTGATTGATTGATTGATTGATTGATTGATTGATTGATTGATTGATTGATTGATTGATTGATTGATTGATTGATTGATTGATTGATTGATTGATTGATTGATTGATTGATTGATTGATTGATTGATTGATTGATTGATTGATTGATTGATTGATTGATTGATTGATTGATTGATTGATTGATTGATTGATTGATTGATTGATTGATTGATTGATTGATTGATTGATTGATTGATTGATTGATTGATTGATTGATTGATTG
>NW_015506921.1:68840-84914 GCF_001515645.1 Sinocyclocheilus grahami
AAGCAATTGTCTGGTGTCAGATAATTTTGTGTCAACTCTATTGCCAAAAGATCCTTGCTTGCTACCTAGCTCGTAGCTTACGCATAATAATTACCTCTCTTTCAAGAGCTGACAAATTATCATAATTGTATTTCACCCGTGGCCAGGGAGAATACAAAAATTACATATTCAATTGGTAATATACACTGACATCAACTTCTCGCTGGCCGAGTAGCTGATAAAAGTATAAACTATTGAAAGTCAAAGTCAGTTCGGATCAGGTGGACCTCGAATTCTCAGATCGAGTTCTTTTAAAACCTGAGCTAGAAATAAACCTGAATGAATTAATAATGATTAATTCCCTTACCACTAAGTAAATTATTACAGTTGGTTGGTTGGTTGGTTGGTTGGTTGACTGGTTGGATGATTGGTTGGTTGATTG
This sequence comes from Sinocyclocheilus grahami, assembly GCF_001515645.1. Taxonomy (NCBI): domain Eukaryota; kingdom Metazoa; phylum Chordata; class Actinopteri; order Cypriniformes; family Cyprinidae; genus Sinocyclocheilus; species Sinocyclocheilus grahami. The sequence goes on from NW_015506921.1 coordinate 69,262, forward strand.
GATGATTGATTGATTAAATCGAATCCATTACATTACACATTTTAGGTAATGTAATTGGACTACTTTTTGATTACTTTTGGATTACTTTTGACCTAATTCATTTATCATATTGATTTAAATAGGATAAACTTGTACCATATTGATATAAAAAATACAAAGGGAAAGAAAATATATTCCATTTGTTGTTATTAACAATATGAAGTGCACTAAACATTACATTGTGTCATGGTTTCCCAAACTGGGAAAAAATAAAAAAATGTAAAATGAACATAAATCATTTTTAAATAACAACAATCAAAATAAAATAAAATAAAATGCCATCAACACTGGAAGCATTTCTGAATGTTTATAAGTGGCAGGCTATTTTAGAAAGGTACATTTAAAAGATGAAAAAGAAGAATTTTTGAGTAATTTATATGAATAATTTATTGCTATTGTGTGAATAATATGTAATCATTTAATCAATTAAAAAGTAACTGTAGTCTCATTCCGAGTACTTTAAAATGCACTGTAATGTAATTAGAAGTACTTAATATTGTACGTAATCCAGATTACATATAATCAGTTACTACCCAGTACTAGTCACACTTAAACAATAAGGTTCACAAATGTGCATAATAAATACTTTATCATAGATAAAACATGTTAGTAAAGAGCCCACAAACATCACTAACACACAAGCATTTGCAAATAAAATTAAAACTGTATGAAGCTGTATAAAAAAAATTTATAATGGGCAATGGCTGGATCTTCCATCGGTACAATGATCCAAAACAAACATCAAAATCAACGCAAAAATGGGTCACTGAGCACAAAATGGCAATTCCAGTCCCCTGACCTGAACCCTATAGAAAATGAGTGGAGTGAGCTGAAGAAGAGGGACACCAACATGGACCTCTGAATTTGAATGATCTGGAAAGGTTTTGTTTCTAATCTCTTGCCAGGTGTTCTCCAATCTCATCAGGCATTATAAGAGAAGACTTAGAGCTGTTATCTTAGCAAATGGAGGTTGCAAAAAGTATATTGAATAAACATGTATTGGAGAAAAAGATCCGCTCTGTCCACGCTGGTGTCCCTCAGGGTTCAATTTTGGGTTCTTTGACTTTTTTGTAATTACACTTACAGATATAAGTGCAGCTTTTTAATTAATTAACAAGGTGAAGATATCCAGGAACACAGGAGAAAATCCAATCCCAAATAAACAACAGTTTAACATAGATACATCAAGACAGGATCAGACAAAGGACTAAGGAAAAGAAGTGCTATATATACAAAAGGGATACCAAGGGGATAAACAAGAAACAGGTGTGCACAATCAAAAACCTGGAAACATAAGTAGAAGGACCACTTCAACATTATGGCTGCCATCAAAGGGCCGGTTGTAACTGTAAGACTGTACAAATGTTACTAACATATTATTAAATAACTGTCTCTTTATTTTGTTATTACTTATTTAAGTTACAAATATTGCATGCATTTGCATAGATGTAATATATGTAATTGCTCTGTTATTTTAACATAAATCCTTTTAATTTATCAGGTTAAGCAATCCAAATTACTCTATAAATCAAAGTAAATAATAAAGACAAGTATCACCAAACACAAGTCATTATATTAACTTTGTTAAAAACATTTTTGTTGCATTTATGGCACAACAAATAATTGTGAGCTGCTAAGAACATGTGATAGATATGGCATGAGTCCGGTCTCATGAAAATGTGTATCAATAGCACGATTTATTGTTTCTATTTGGCATGCGATTTATATGCAGAAATTTACTTTGGTATTTACTTTGGTACTACTCATATACGCACATGTTTGGTGTGCATATGATACGCAATCAATTCTTGTAGTAGAAAAAAAAGAAGTGGTGGTACTCAACCCCACTCCCCCACCCAAAAATAAATAAATACAAACTAAAGTACTAAAAAAGTACTTTTTAATTTTCATAATTCGCAATGAATGTATATAGTGCCACAATAAATAAATAAATTAATTAATTAATAATTGTTTGCTATTCAATTCACGTTTATTTGTATAGCACTTTTCATGATACACTATTGCGAAGCATCTTCACAGATAATGAACATTTCTACATTACATTTAGTAGTTTACAGCATTGCACAAGTCAATCTGCGATAACGAACAGGAACACATGGGGACGTCAAAAGACCACTAAACGAGCTACCTTGACCTGACTGATCCAGATTTACTAAACCACTACTGCGTAAACTAAAACACCTTCAGCCAGCATCCAGTATAAAACACTCGTGCTTTTAATAGATTTTTTTTTACTGACATCTGTACGTGAGTACTATTATCTCCGCTATCTCTGATGACATCGGCCGTGTTTTCTCTGCATTAGCGCTGTTTTAAACTTACTGTTTGAATGCATTCGCTTACTGGATTTTTAGACTTTCCAGGACTTTACCGGTTGATCTGATCACAAAAAAAACTGCTTCTTTTCATTTTTATAATGTATTGTTTTCGTTAAAATTTACAGATTTAAATTAGTAATTGTTATTGTATTACTCTACGCTAGGGTGACCACCTGGCTATTGCAGGACAGTAGATGTGATTTTACGTTAAATGAAAGGAGAATATCGTGTTTTTACGGTGGTGCTCGAGCACTTGATGAAGTCCGCTTTATTCCTTTGAGCCTTCCACGCAGTCACCATCAACGGAAACCCCACACACCTAATCCTAACTATTGCGTATCATATGCACACCAAAGTCCATTTCTGTGTATAAATAGAACGCCAAATAGAAACAGAACCTTGTGGTATTGGTACGCACTTTCATAATTTACGATATAAAACTGCATAGATTTTTATTTTAAGACAATCATACGCGCTCGCCCGCGGGCCTTGAGTTTGACACATGTGCAATAACATAACTGGGGTGGGGGGGAATAGAAGATTGGCCTCCAGACATAAGTTTCATTTTTATAATGTATTGTTTTCGTTAAAATTTACTGATTTAAATTAGTAATTGTTATTGTATTACTCTACGCTAGGGTGACCACCTGGCTATTGCAGGACAGTAGATGTGATTTTACGTTAAATGAAAGGAGAATATCGTGTTTTTACGGTGGTGCTCGAGCACTTGATGAAGTCCGCTTTATTCCTTTGAGCCTTCCACGCAGTCACCATCAACGGAAACCCCACACACCTAATCCTAACTATTGCGTATCATATGCACACCAAAGTCCATTTCTGCGTATAAATAGAACGCCAAATAGAAACAGAACCTTGTGGTATTGGTACGCACTTTCATAATTTACGATATAAAACTGCATAGATTTTTATTTTAAGACAATCATACGCGCTCGCCCGCGGGCCTTGAGTTTGACACATGTGCAATAACATAACTGGGGTGGGGGGGAATAGAAGATTGGCCTCCAGACATAAGCTTTGATAAACAGGTTTGTCAGGGAGCCTTTTTCATTTCCATAGAAATCTAGTGTCTAAGAGCTGAGCAATTCATCAGATTTCTCTGCAGATTTCTTAGGACAGTCTTACTGAATCAAAACAGGAACTAAATTATATTTTATCTCCAGGAGAGGAAGCTACAGTATCTACATCTATCTATCTATCTATCTATCTATCTATCTATCTATCTATCTATCATCTATCTATCTATCCTCCACCTAGGATCCCTCACATTGTCACTCTGCCATGACTGGCAAGAACCAGGTCTGCTGCATGTTTATATCCAAAAACTGTCAACACAAATAAGCAAACCTATGACTGTATTCAGAACATAAATCCAGGAGAGGAAGCTACAGTATCTACATCTATCTATCTATCTATCAATCATCTATCTATCTATCCTCCACCTAGGATCCCTCACGTTGTCACTCTGCCATGACTGGCAAGAACCAGGTCTGCTGCATGTTTATATCCAAAAACTGTCAACACAAATAAGCAAACCTATGACTGTATTCAGAACATAAATACACTTCTCAGCCATAAACTGGATAGGCCTTTTGCTTTGTTGATGAAGTCTAGATAGTGTGATGTAAAATCAATGTTATGTGGAGAATAAAAGCTGACAGTCGGTTATATTTGCTAATAGTTGTCAACACAGTCGTTTTCAAGGCATATCAAACATGAAATGGGGTTGAAAACCATGAACTATTCACCTGTTATGGGAGTTAAAATGTCATGTTTATGCATCTGTGATGGGGTAGCAAAGACAGCCATATTTGTTAACCCATACAGTAGCTTCATACATGTGAATGGTTTTATTTACACTTGGTGCTTGAAGTCCCTGCCTCCTTGCCTTTTTTGCTTATTTTCTTCTCTTTTTTCCTCTCTCTCTCTCTCTCTCTCTCTCTCTCTCTCTCTCTCTCTCTCTCTCTCTCTCTTTCAGGGAAGTGTAAGCCCTGTTAGAAACCACAGAGAAAGGCGACTGAAGACATGGCCATCTAACAAACTGACAGATGGATAGATGGAAGGATGGATGGATGAGAGACACATTCAGGGTCTGCTGCTGAAGATGTAACTGTGATTGTGCTAAAAGGGGACAATCTTTGCCCCCTTCCTCCCTTCAGCCCGATAGCATGCATTGACCTCTCATCGCTCTGGTATGAAACTCTCCGACTGCAGAATGATTTTCCTCCTTCCTGAAGACATTCAAGGTGCAATGGCACTTGTGGCACTCTTGTTTTGACACTGTCACATAATTACACACTCAACATTCTCCCTTCATACTAAATAATAATAATAAAAATAAAAAACTCTGCAGACACTCGCAATAATGTGCAGGTAATACTTTTCCAGCAATTCCTAGCAGCCATGTCACTTTTACCCTGAAAAGAAGCAGCAAGCAACACTAAACTAAATTTAAAGCCATCCTTTGCCATAACAGCTTGAGTCGATTTTTGAAGGAATACAAGTGTGTAGCGAGATGAACCATTCTACATTAAGTATTATTATTATTATTACTATTCATAAGTTACACTTGGTCTTGTAATTGTCCAAACCATTACAGATCCTCCAGTGTGCTGAGACATGCATGATGGTTATGAGGTACACAATGGATTTTAGGGTCCGATACGGTACTTTTTGGAATTTAGTAACAACTCGGTCAGGTGTCGATTTTGTCCATCTGTGCCTAGGGGAATTTTTATTTGCACTATATTTGAAAGTGCATGCACTTACTGTACAGTTTACTTACACAACAAACTACTGAATAAAATAACGTAACTACGAGTTTAGGTTTAGTTTAAGGTTAGTACCTAGTTATTACACAGTTATTACAATTACTTTGTATGTAAATGCATAACAGGAAGTGCTGGATTTTCCTCTTTCCTTTTGCAGTTTAAGCAGCTGATGCACCTGCAATTTGTTTAGCCTCCTTTACCTCTATCTCTATTGCTTACAAATACTGCTAACTGACAGTCGGCCTAATGTGACTCATCTTTGCAACGGCATTTATAGTTGCGGTTTATTTATTGTGGCGTTTCCATTATTTGGTCCACTTCCTCTACACAACCGCAAACAGTTCTAGTCTTTCCAGACACTGGAGTCCACCTGGGGCAAAGAATGCGTGCTATCTTCAGACAGTTGCTGTTTTCTTGAATCATTTTGTCCCGCTCTTTTCACTTCATTGAACTGATGGGGGTCTTTCAGGAGAGAGTTCCTTTAGAACTCTCTGCCGTTTTGGACAAAGGCAGCCCTCCTGCGGAAAACTATGATTGTGAACAGTATGTGTCTCAAATGCACTGACTTATTTACACACTTGTAAAACAACACACTGACACACTCTCACTCCTACAGATATGCCCTTTTCAAGGGTCCATTAGCAGATTCAGTGCTGCTGTGCATTGTTTTGTTTTGTTTTTTGCCATTGATAAATTGTTCTTCTTATATAAGGTGCAATTATAATTGAAGATGATTTATTTGTTGGCCTCCATCAAAGCATATTATAAAATGTATATTTAAAAACATCGTCATCCAAGCCAGCTTTGGCAGAAACCAGCATCTGAAGAGGGTTTCCTGGCAACAGTCCACCTGCTGGGAAATGAATTCATTTATTTATGCTGTTTTTAGACTATCACGTTTGGTTTTTATTTATAAATGGGCTTGAAATGATGTTCAGTTCTCAGCTTATGATCAGGTACATTGACTGCCCTCTTTGCATTTAAATGCTCAAGTACATTATCACTTAATAATAAACTTTTTAATAAGAGCAAATTAATCCAATTCACAAACAACTGTGAAATTTCCAGTTTAGACAAGTAAATGCTCATTTGGAGGCTCGTCATCTGGGGGTAACTGGGTCCTGTGACAATGGGGATCCACCCATGAAAACTGTCCCTGGCCAAATGCATGCAATTTTATGTGCTGTGCATACATGTGTAACTATGGGTTATTTATAATCTGCATAAGCATACTGTTTGACTTTTCTGTTTTGTTTTTGTGGACTGCATGGCCTCTCATGCACACATACTGTACACTGATTGACAGGTTCTCTGACCTGCTTATCTTTACATTATGCAGTATGAGAGAGAGCGAGAGAGAGAGAGAGAGAAATGAATTGCTAAAGCAATAGTTGCTGAGCTTTGAGCCTGTCACTATAAAGCAAATGAAGAGATGAGATAACATGATGAAAGCACAACATTATATATATACTAATATCTCCATATAACATATGACACTGATGTCTCCATATGATGTTTGACTTTTATGTAGTTTATTATTGATTTTTATCCCCTTTTGTGCCAAGAGTTTTATTTTGTCATTTAATATTTTTTTATTATTTTTCCTTTTCTGAGTGAGCTGCATTTTAAAGTTTGTTTTTTGTTTTTGTCACAATAAAATCAATTTTAATATGTCTATGTAATATGTTGTCAAATGTTAATTATATTAAAGCCTTTTTGGTATTCAAAGCATGTAGACTGTTCTTGTAAATGCTGCTGCAGTGTCTAAAGATTTCATTTATTTTAACATGATTTTATTTCTCTCTCTCTTTTTAAATTCTTCAGAAACTTTTGTGCATGAAACACTACATTACCATAAACCCAATCAACAGTCAGCTACCACATCAATTTATGACTCCTTGCATATGTTTTATGATTTAGGGATTTAGCCTTTTTTCTTCTTCTTGTGATGACAACCAGGATATTATTTTGTTTTTCTTTTTTTTTCAAAACCATGCCAAAATTAGCTCGGCCCTGCTCCAACAGCCGACTGTCACATGCCATGTGATTCACTCTGTGTTCTGACGTCGCAAAAGCAGAGAAAGTAACTAGAGGGAGAGAGAGAGAAGGGTAAATAAATAGAAAATCACACATGCAGAATCACGGCAGACTCTTGTGCTTCAAATGCCAAGCTGTCATTCAATAAACATGACAGCAGAATCCAGCTCAGTCCAGATCCACTCTAGACTACGGCTAAATGTTCCCTCATCCATTACCCTGCCACGGTTCAATCACATGTGTGGGTATCCATGTGGACATGTGTGCGTCCATGGGAAGTTATAGACAAGTGCATTGAAATATTAACCAAACTAGTGCTTTCCAACCAGAGGTATATGCACCCCAAGGGGGTATTTAGGCCCATTCCAGGGGTACTTGGAAATGTTTCAGTTTTTTGTTGGCTCTAAGACTGCAACATCTCAGGTGTCTCATTAAAGAGAGACGAAACTAGTTGGTGAGTTTGATTCTCATCCACAGTATCGGCTCTACATTATTATAATAATGGCCACTTCAATAATAATAATGGTAATTTTAAATGAAATCCATTATAATATGATGTAATAGGAGCACGTTTCAGGTTTTTTTTTTTTATTAAAGGGGGCATCAGTTACTGCCATCAGTGTACAAACGGTATCACCAAACTAGACAAATATTTTACAGTTAAAGGCTTCTCATTTGATGTGCCATTATGCATATTGATGTTGAGGATGATATGCAGAATCAATTCAATATGTGGTTACGCCAAACTGTAGCCATCAACACTTTGAATGCTCATGGATAAAATTATTTCCAATCTGCCTTAAGCTTCTTATGACCATCTTCCATTTTTAGGCATTCAAAGGAGCAACACTCAATCTGATCATGAGCTGTGAGCAGCGACACATCCTCATGTGTCCTGCTGACCGATATTGAAGATACATGACTGAGCTGTTGTAGTCAGCACCATATAAATGTCCATGCACCATCCATCCACCCACTCATCCCAGCGTCTCGGGCCACAGGCAGGGGCACCTTGTATGGATGGCCAGTTGTCAATACATCATAAATGTGATTTTTAAATGAGAGAACTCATATCATCTGCAAATGGAACTGGGGAAAAATGGAAAACTGGAAAAATCTGTAAATGATGACAGAATTTGTATTTATTTTCTATTCCATTCAAAACAACAGGCCTCCCCTATAGTTAAAATGTCTAGGCTAGCAATATTGTAATGTAAATATTGCTGGCGGTTAAGATATATTTTTTATTTCATTTGTTTATTTTTAATTAATACATGAATTTATTGTTTTAATGAATTAATTTGTTATGTAATTGTATTTTTTATTTTATTTATTTATTTTTCTAAATTAATACATGTAAATGTAGTTCCTTTTTTAATATAAATTACTGCTTTCTAATATAAACCTCTATGAAACTGTCTTTACATTCTCGTTTGTTTTATTCTAGATGGAAAGCCATGTTCTAGTTAAAATCCTCTTGAGTTTCAGCTAAAAATTTTACGAAGATCACTTAAAAATTATTTTAGCTTCACTGTTTTAAACTGCAGAGGAATCTATCTATCATCTATCTATCTATATATATATCATATATCTATCTATCTATCTATCTATCATCTATCTAGCTATCTAGCTATCTATTTATCTATCTATCTATCATCTATCTATCTGTCCGTCTGTCTGTCTATCTATCAATCTAACATAGACATGTTACACATCATAGACATCATTATGCTAATATAAGGCATGTACAAAAGTATAACACCATTAATAACAAATTAATCTCTTTCAATTCAGGAACTTCAATGCGTCAGTAGATGATGCTGTGGGAACTCCCTACAAAATCAAGTCAGTTCACTGGCAGATGATGCAATGCACCGTGTGACACAGCCATGCCTATATAAGCGAAAGTATGGCATCCATACAGAATTTTCTGTCTTCGGGGTTGTGTGTACTATAGCCTGCTGTGAAAGAGTATTCATTCACAAACTCATGAAAGATTGGTTTATACTTGCACACTTTCTCCAGTGAATTGATCGGTTGACTCCCTGCTTGTGAGATGGTGGGCTTGTGTTGTGATGTTCTCGATTGATCATCATGTCCATGCTGTGAACGCTTGAATACGTCGACATTTCACTCCACTGTGGCGTTTTTCAATCCCATACCCAGTCTGGGACTGTGGAAGCTCATTTGTCCCTCAAATGTCGTGGAAGTATGGGCCATTACATTCCTCTAAGGCTTTGGGGATGACAAAAAAGAATAGCTCTGAGCTCATGTCTCTCCATCAGAGAGGACTTGATCTGAAGACCTGAATAACATATACTTTCACGTACAAATAGCCCCTTGTAACAAACTTTTCTGAGGCTTGCCTGCTTCGAGGGCAATGTCTACTCTCTGGCTCTTCACTGTCTCCACATACTTTCACCAAGTCCATTGATGCCGCATTGGCTCTGCTGAAGCCAAGTTTGCATACACTGTTGAAAAAAATAAAATAGAGGCGGTTTCTCAATATGTGTTCTTAAGCGATCTTGCGTCCTTGTGTTCTCGCTCTACGTCATCAGTAACCGTCGAAGTTCAATTCCATACTCAAGAACGCAAGTACAGAGGATGCATGAAAGTGCCCGGATGTGTTCTTGATATCGAGGATGCATCGAATGCAGACTTGAGAGAATCGAACCGTTAGAAATCCCAGAAGACGCTATTTTTATAGAGTGCTGGTTAAGCAGCGAGTTATGACAGTTGTACAAAGCTGTCACTATAGGGGGAACAGGACAATTTCTGCTTATAAGGGGAGTATGTGACATTTCCTTAAAGATGTTATTTATACCTGTAGACCTTTTATATATCTTCTGACTCCCTGACCAGTGACCAGGGGTGGGTACCATGATGGTGGCTGAACAAACTCAGGGTTACAGGATTAGTTTTGAGCTGACAAAACCAAACCAGTCCAATCCGACTTTGTTGGTACCATGAAGCTGATCATCAACTTTCTCTGTCAACTCAAGCTTGATCCTCAGTTAATGGAGCACGTGCACATGAAAGAGTGACATCAGTAATGAACAGCCAATCAGATGCCTTGAAACTGTGATTCACTTCTCGTGAGAGAGTCAGAGAGTTCACTACCAAAGATTAAAAGATTGAACAGTATGAAGAATTGAAACACATTTACAAGATGAAACGATCTATCCATGAAAAAGGAAAACTTAAAGAAAACATCTTGCCATGTAAGTGCAAGTAAAAGTTCGTTTATAGAGTTGATAATATTTATAGGTATAAAAACACTTACAAATCTAAGCTCATATGTAGTCATGTTTAAAGCTATTGATTCTACAATTTATTTATATTGCATATTATCTATATGTTTGTATTCATTTAAAATAAAAGCTTAATAATTACTATTAAACTAAGCTAGCTTGTGTAATGGATTAAGGGTTTAATAATTATATAAATCATATAAAATAATTGCAAAAATATTCATCTCTAAATTCTGACAATTTTATCTTTAAAAATGTTTTTCTATGTAGCATCCTTTAATTTGGAGTAAGAGAAACTGGGGGAGTGGCTTTATTGCGTCAGAGATGTGTCACTTTGCTTGAAGCTGATTGGTCAAATTTCGGTTTGAGATCTCTAAACCAGAACATAACCTGCCCCAGAGCAGGTTAGCTGTGGAGAGTAAGTTACTAAGGCATCGAATGCCGCTAAAAGTCAAGCCACTTTCACGGTACCTAAAACCCAGGATTGGTGAAAACTAAACTGAAACTTTCCTGGTTAGCCAGCTAAACCGGCTTCATGGTACAGGCCCCAGATGAAGTTCTGCACAAAAACACATAAACGAAGGTTTACATTTTAGTCCCTCTTCATATTAAACTGGTTAAATGTAAATTAATTTAATCTTACCCTGCGGTACATGAAGTGTTGATCCTGGATGTTGTCATCTGCGATCATGATGACCGTAACATGAGGCTTCTTCCTCTTGCATTGTGATCTGCAAACCCTCGCTTCCAAATTAATCTCTTTACCCACCATATTTATTTTAAAATCTTTTATATATCCCTCCATGCCATATTTAAGTCCCACTTGAATGCTCCTTGATGAAAGGTGGTCCTTCTGTGTCCAAAATTTATCAAAAACATATGGGGACAAGATTTTCACTCTGACAGCTGTCATTGTCAGACTGTTAGCAACTCCGGGGCAGGGCGGGGCTTACCGATAGATTAATTAAGGAGGTGCCATCTTTGCACAATTAAACCTGCGCAAAAGAATCATGGGAGCGAAGTGTGCATCAGTCGTACCCTTCGAAATCCTTCATTCCAAAGGCTCTTTCGAAGTGGCCAACTTTGAGCGCTTCGCTTTGGAACGACCCTTCAATATGACGGCTCAATCTGAAGTGCCCTTAGTAGGCGGATTTATCCAGTTTTTTCAGCGGTCATATTTGGAGGCTGTGGTGGAGGCACTCTAAAAAATGCTGGGTTGTTTCATCCCAACTTTGGGTCAAATATGGACTAACCCAACGTTTGGGTTAAAAATGTAATTAAAAAATGTAACTGGGTTAGTCCATATTTGACCCAAAGTTGGGATGAAACAACCCAGCATTTTTTAGAGTGTGCAGGAATTCCAGTGCAATGCATTGTAATGGATGACGAATGTGATGTCAGTAATCATGTATGCCAATAATTATTTTTGAAGACTGTGGGTGATCTTTCCCTTGCCATGTTTGTCTTTCCCATGATTCAATGAGAACGTAACAACATTTTGTGACAGTCTCTCATTTAATGATGAAGTCCATCTTGTCAGTCTGGCAGTGATGAAAAGCACTGGGCTTTGCGCTGGCCATAGTAGATTAGTGCTTGGGGCCGGTGTTCCTCAGAACACTCAACCACTATGCTCCCTCCCTTCTGGTCACCCGGCTTCTCAACAGACCCTAAGGGCCAGGTTTACTAACAGCTTGCGCAAACCCTGTTTCGGCATTAAGGATTTACTAAAGACACACAGTGAAAAACTAGCGATGAACACAGCCGTTTTTGCAGCTGACCTTATTACATTTGCATTTGTAGGAGGAGAGTATTCAAATTAATCACAAAACACGATTTACTAAGGTTTGCAGTAGTCGATTTACTGGTATTTGTGCTATTATTTACCACCCTTAAAAAGCGTGTTTTAACCCATTTTACACATGGCTGGGATTATTGCTGCCAGAAGGAGGGCCCGCAGAAAACAGAGAGCACGTGGTAGAACGGAGAGAATTTTTTCTCCACTCGTATTAATTTATTTGGAATGCCAGAGGAAGAATTTATCCGTACATATTCTTCATATAGTCCTCAGTATTCTTATACATTCTTCATATGATCATAGATCAGCAGCAGAAGTTTTCACTCCTACTGGCGATTTTTTTGGAATTGTGCTCTCGCGCTGTTTAGCAAATCTGGACTTAATTCTATTAAAACATGCAAAACCTGACCTAATATTTCATCATTCTGTCAAAATACTAGCAAGTTTTCTGTTCAGTGGGAACTTATAGTCAATCATACACAACAACTGTCAAAATACTAACAGTTGATGGAATTACGAAAACTGCATTAATTGTCATGTTTCAATTCTTACCTGTATACAACAGACTAAATGAAATCCATTGTTTGTTTGTTTTTGGTGACACTTTATTTTAAGATGTCCTTGTTACACATGTTACATGTACTTACTATTATAATAACAATTAATCCTAAACCTTACATATAGTAAGTACGTGTAGTTAATTAATATTACTCAGTATTTAAATGTATAGCTACACTGTAACAAAGACACCTTAAAATAAAGTGTAACCTTTTTTTATTATAAACCAGCCTACATTTTTTGTGAGTGTCAAATGTGTGCCTTCTTGGCAACATGCTAAAAGTCAACCTAAAAGTCTTCATGACTATAGAATGTGCAGTAGACAAAACAATGAGTGACAGAATTGCTGCAGTTAAAGCTTAATCTCCTCTCCCTCGTACAGCTGCTGTTTTTCTCTGCTTTTTTCTCTCCTCAACCCCATTGAGGAATCTTTTTCTGCCTAGAGGTGGACAGTGTTTGATCAATGGCCACAAGACCAAGTGTCCCTCCTGGATGCAATGGATGGTTTTTCTATTCAACAATGGCAGCAATTTCAGCATTTTTCAAATGGATTCATGTATTCTGAATTGTTTTTTGTTTTTTTCAGGCATTTTGTGACAAACGTTGATAGTAAAGAGACAATAACTCTCTAATAGCGAAGCAATTAAAGTAGCAAGGAACTTCTAATGATCTCTCGGTGTGAATTAAAGAGTCTTGTTTACCAGCTGGGTCAGAGCCTGCAGAGACTTGAGCCTGTCCTGGACGAGCATGTGATCACTGTTAGAGTGACAGCAGTTAGCATCAACACCTCTTGCCTGTGCGTGGGAGCTGACTGTAAATACACAGTAGGAGAAGTTTCCAATAGCCATGCTAGGATGTCTGCACATTAATGATTACCTGCTTATTCTACTGGTCTTGATTGGAGGCAATTGAAAATATTTATGGTTTTGGGATTGGTTGGCATAAGTAATATAAGAATATACACATCTAAATTTATGCATTTGGCAAATGTATTTTACTGAAGCTAAATACATTTTCAAAAGTTGACCAGCTTGCATCACACTCAAAGAACTTGATATAATACTTATAATATAGATGTTTTGCATTTTAAAGGTACAGTTCACCCATGAGCATTCTGTCATCATTTACTCACCCTTTAGTTAAGTTCCAAATCCGTATGAATTGCTTTCTTCTGCTGAACACAAAAGAAGATATTCTTTTGGTAACCAAACATTTACTATCGACATCCGTGGTATTTTTATTCCGTACTTTGGAAGTCAAGTGCATCTCAACACATTTGATGAATGGCTATTTTGTAATGTCTTCTGATTATCAGCGTTTTTGAGATTTAGTCAGTCAAGGTAATTTTTTGACATTGCATCGTGCTGAATATCAAAGTTTTAGTGTCTGTTTGTTAATGAGTGTAGTTTTCCCCCTATTTTAATAAAATTAGATATGCCTTAAATTACATAAATATATAGCTGCTGATAACCTAAATACCTTGAATTCCTACGCCAAAACTGCAAGGGAAGATTAATTTTATACTACATGCACAACAGTTCACATCTCAATGATCTCTTATCTCTGCATATCTGTCTAAAGTGATGGATGAAATGTACATAATAAAGAATCGCAATTTTTGACTATGCCAAATGGTTTAAGATTTAACACTGATAACAAACACTGTGCTGTTATAATCTGGAGGAGCATTACAATATTTATCAATCTAGAACTAGCCATAGATCAAAGGGAGCCCCTGCCTCTGATGTCCCTTATTTTCCCTCTACGGCAGACGCTTGCATATTTCTAAGCGATGATTGAAGGCGCCTTGAGTACGCTGGACAGAAGCTATGCTAATGTAGATGAAAACACCCTTGGGTTATTTGTGTAAGTGTGTGACACAAGGACACTTTTAGCTCAAGTGCGATTTGTCTGTGTTGCGAAGGAAATGAGAAATGCTACACGAAAATAAGGTTAACTTCACATTACCATGGAAACACAGTGGTGCCGAGCTGGTTCCATCTGCTCGAGATAACTTTCTGAAAAACTTCTAGCGCCTGTCACCAGCTGTTATCTTTCCATGAACCTCTGCGAGTACAGCCACAGGGAGAATGAAGCACGGTCAAATGTTTATTAGTATATTACTCTTGTTTAATCAATTCATGCATTAGTGCATGCATCATTTAAGACGAAATGCTTATTATGCAAAATTCGCATCTTGACACAGACTCCAGTCGTTTGCTGTAATGCTGATGATGCTAATGACCTAGATAAATGATCCCGTGGGTGATTGTCAATCTAGCAGAAGAAACATACTATAGTACATTTTGTGCTCAAACCTGTTGCTTTCATGATTTACAAAAAAAAGCATTGATTGCTTTCTTCATAACCAAGTTTTTGAAAGAAGAACTGTGAGCAAACAAATTATATCTTTCATTTTGTGGGAATACACTCCTGTCCATCAGTTAATGTCTTGTGAAGTAAAAAAGCTGCGCGTTTGTAAGAAACAAATTCATCATTAAGACAGTTTTAACTAAAATCCATAATCCATAATAACGCTTCCTCCAGTGAAAAAGTCTATCTCCTGTTGTCCGTCACATCAAAATCCAGCCACATATTTGTTTAGAGCTGTTTTGGCTTGTAAACGGTGCTTGATCTGGGCAGATTTTTCTTCAGAGAAGACGACTTTTTCACTTAAAGAAGCACTATTATGGATTATGGACTCATATTTTAACATCTCTTCTCAAGATGTTAAGATGTTAAGAGTGGTGTGGATTACTTGTGGATTATTGTGATGTTTTTATCAGCTGTTTGGACTCTCATTCTGACGGCACCCATTCACTGCAGAGCATCCATTGCTGAGACA
>NW_015506921.1:86146-86816 GCF_001515645.1 Sinocyclocheilus grahami
TCATGATCTCTAGCTGGAGTGCCCGTGAGCTTCACTAGAGGGCACTCCATCCCAGACTTTACCACTCCATCAAAAACTTAATTTCCCATAATCCTTTGCCTGGACTCATCAACACTCACTCTTTGCACCTGTGTCTCATTTACCCTGACTGCTCACCCTATATAAGTCTGGTTTAGTTTGTCATTCTTTGCGAAGTCTTGTAAGTGTTACACTGCATCTCTGAGCGTGTCGCCGGTTTCTATGTATCTTGGTTTTTGGACTCTTTACCTGTGTTCTCTGCCTTGTTTAGTTGGACTGATTGCCTGTGTGTTGGCCCTTGCCTGCTGTCTGATTTTGATTCTGGACTTTCCTAATAAACACTGCATTTGGATCCTCACTCAGTCTCTGAGCAGTCCGTAACACCCGAGTTGACTGCGTTCCAGTACACAAGTCGAAAAACCAAAATGGATGTGTCCATTGTTAGCATTACCAGTCGATAAAAACAAGTTATAAAGCAGAATTTTGCACAAATATCATGCCCATGTACATGTTTGAAGTGTAATTTGATTTTAAGTTTGGCTCATGTCCTATCCGTTTACATGGAGAGGGCAGGGGTTTGACCTATACCGCAGCCAGCCACCAGAGTGCGATTGAAATGTTGTGTCTTCACTTTTCAGGACGTTTGCGGCAC
>NW_015506921.1:86826-88712 GCF_001515645.1 Sinocyclocheilus grahami
TTGTTACACATGTTACATGTACTTACTATTATAATAACAATTAATCCTAAACCTTACATATAGTAAGTACGTGTAGTTAATTAATATTACTCAGTATTTAAATGTATAGCTACACTGTAACAAAGACACCTTAAAATAAAGTGTAACCTTTTTTTATTATAAACCAGCCTACATTTTTTGTGAGTGTCAAATGTGTGCCTTCTTGGCAACATGCTAAAAGTCAACCTAAAAGTCTTCATGACTATAGAATGTGCAGTAGACAAAACAATGAGTGACAGAATTGCTGCAGTTAAAGCTTAATCTCCTCTCCCTCGTACAGCTGCTGTTTTTCTCTGCTTTTTTCTCTCCTCAACCCCATTGAGGAATCTTTTTCTGCCTAGAGGTGGACAGTGTTTGATCAATGGCCACAAGACCAAGTGTCCCTCCTGGATGCAATGGATGGTTTTTCTATTCAACAATGGCAGCAATTTCAGCATTTTTCAAATGGATTCATGTATTCTGAATTGTTTTTTGTTTTTTTCAGGCATTTTGTGACAAACGTTGATAGTAAAGAGACAATAACTCTCTAATAGCGAAGCAATTAAAGTAGCAAGGAACTTCTAATGATCTCTCGGTGTGAATTAAAGAGTCTTGTTTACCAGCTGGGTCAGAGCCTGCAGAGACTTGAGCCTGTCCTGGACGAGCATGTGATCACTGTTAGAGTGACAGCAGTTAGCATCAACACCTCTTGCCTGTGCGTGGGAGCTGACTGTAAATACACAGTAGGAGAAGTTTCCAATAGCCATGCTAGGATGTCTGCACATTAATGATTACCTGCTTATTCTACTGGTCTTGATTGGAGGCAATTGAAAATATTTATGGTTTTGGGATTGGTTGGCATAAGTAATATAAGAATATACACATCTAAATTTATGCATTTGGCAAATGTATTTTACTGAAGCTAAATACATTTTCAAAAGTTGACCAGCTTGCATCACACTCAAAGAACTTGATATAATACTTATAATATAGATGTTTTGCATTTTAAAGGTACAGTTCACCCATGAGCATTCTGTCATCATTTACTCACCCTTTAGTTAAGTTCCAAATCCGTATGAATTGCTTTCTTCTGCTGAACACAAAAGAAGATATTCTTTTGGTAACCAAACATTTACTATCGACATCCGTGGTATTTTTATTCCGTACTTTGGAAGTCAAGTGCATCTCAACACATTTGATGAATGGCTATTTTGTAATGTCTTCTGATTATCAGCGTTTTTGAGATTTAGTCAGTCAAGGTAATTTTTTGACATTGCATCGTGCTGAATATCAAAGTTTTAGTGTCTGTTTGTTAATGAGTGTAGTTTTCCCCCTATTTTAATAAAATTAGATATGCCTTAAATTACATAAATATATAGCTGCTGATAACCTAAATACCTTGAATTCCTACGCCAAAACTGCAAGGGAAGATTAATTTTATACTACATGCACAACAGTTCACATCTCAATGATCTCTTATCTCTGCATATCTGTCTAAAGTGATGGATGAAATGTACATAATAAAGAATCGCAATTTTTGACTATGCCAAATGGTTTAAGATTTAACACTGATAACAAACACTGTGCTGTTATAATCTGGAGGAGCATTACAATATTTATCAATCTAGAACTAGCCATAGATCAAAGGGAGCCCCTGCCTCTGATGTCCCTTATTTTCCCTCTACGGCAGACGCTTGCATATTTCTAAGCGATGATTGAAGGCGCCTTGAGTACGCTGGACAGAAGCTATGCTAATGTAGATGAAAACACCCTTGGGTTATTTGTGTAAGTGTGTGACACAAGGACACTTTTAGCTCAAGTGCGATTTGTCTGTGTTGCGAAGGAAATGAGAAATGCTACACGAAAAT